>NW_026057577.1:71069155-71155195 GCF_023721935.1 Panthera uncia | reverse complement strand
TATATATATATATATATATCTTCCTTTAACTGGAGTCAATCCTCTCAAACCCTACTGCTGCTTAATCAACTAAGTTCATGTAATAATCTAAATCCTTTGCTATCATTTCAGCAATCTTCATAGAATCTTCACCAAGAGTAGATTCCAGCTAAACAAATTACTTTCTTTGCTTATACTTAAGAAGCAACTTCTCATCCATTAAAGTTTTACCATGCGATTACAACAATTCAGTCATATCTCCAGGCTCCACTTCTAATTCTAGTTCTCTATTTCCACCACATGTGCAGTTACTTCCTCCACTAAAGTTTTGAGCTACTCAAAGTCAACCAAGAGAGCTGGAATCAACTTCTTCCAAACTCCTGTTCTTGTTGATATTTTTACCTCTTCCCACAAATCACAACTATTCTTTATGGAATCCAGGATGGTGAATATTTTCTAGAAGGTTTCCAAATGACTTTGCCCAGATATATCAGAGGACTCCCTACCTGTGGCAGATATAGCCTTTAGGAATGCAATGTTTAAAATAACACTTGAAAGTTGATATTTGTTCTTGATCCAAGGGCTAAAGAACAGATGTTGTGTTAGTAGGGTTGCAAACATTAATTTTGTTCGACATCTCTAGCAGTATTCTTGGATGACCAGGTGAGTTGTCACTGAACAGTAATATTTTGAAAGAAATTTTTTTTTCATAGTAGGTATGAAGAGTGGACTTAAAGTACTCAGTAAACCATGTTGTAAACAGATATGCCATCATCCAGGATTTGTTGTTCAATTTATGGAACACAGAGCAGATTTAAGATAACTCCCAAGGGCCCAAGGATTTTCAGAATAGTAAATGAACACTGACTTCAACTTAAAAGTCACTAGCTGCACAGCCCCTAATAAAGGAGTCAGCCTGCCCTTGGAAGCTTTGAAGCCAGGCAGTAACTTCTCTCTAGCTATAAAAGTCCCAGATGCCATCTTCTTCCATTATAAGGTTGTTCTGTCTACATGGAAAATATGTTGTTTAGTGCAGCCACTTCCATGAATCATCTTAGCTAGATTTTCTGGGTAAATTGCTGCAGCTTCTACATCAGCACTTGCTGCTTCACCTTGTTCTCTTATGCTATAGAGATGGTTTCTATTCTCAAACCTCATGAACCAACCTCTGCTAGCTTCCAACTTGTTTTCTGCCAACTTCCTCACCTCTCTCAGCCTTCATAGAATTAAGGAGAGTTAGGGCTTTGCTCTGGTGTAGGTTTTGGCTTAAGGGAATGTTATGGCCGGTGTGATCTTCTATCGAGACCACTAGAATTTCCTCCTATCAGCAAGAAGGCAGTTTCACTTTCTTCTCAGTTGTGTGTTCCCTGGAGTGGCACTTTTAATTTCCTTCAAGACCTTTTCATTTGCATTCACAAAGTGGCTAACTGCTGTACCCAAGAGACCTAGCTTTCAGCCTATCTTGGCTTTCAACGACCCTTCTTTACTAAGCTTAATCATTTCTAGTTTTTGATTTAAAGTCAGAGATGTGCAATTCTTCCTTTCACTTGAACACTTAACGGCCATTGTAAGTGGGGCTCCTGGGGGGCTCAGCAGGTCAAGCGCCCAACTCTTGATTTCAGCTCAGGTCATGATCTATAGGTTGTGAGATGGAGCGCCACATTGGGTTCTGTGCTAACACTGTGGAGCCTGCTAGGGATTCTCTCTCTCTGTCTCTCTCTGCCCCTCCCCTGCTTGTGCTGTCAAAATAAATAAATAAACATTAAAAAGAAAGGCCATTTTAGGGTTATTAACTGGCCTAATTTCACCATTGTGTCTCAGGGAATACAGAGGGCTGAGGAGAGGGAGAGGAACGGGGGAATGGTTGGTTAGTGGAGCAGTCAGAACACACACATGTATCAGTTAAGCTCACTGTCCTATATGGGCATGGTTTGTGGCACCCCAAAACAATTACAATAGTAACATGAAAGATCAACAATCACAGATCACCGTAACCGATAGAACAATAATGAAAAAAATTAAAAAAATAATGCTAGAATTACCAAAATGTGATAGAGACATGAAGTGAGCAAATGCTGTTGGAAAAACTGTGCTAATAGACTTGCTCAATGCTAGATTGCAACACACCTTCTATTTGTAAAACATGCATTATTTGCAAAGCACAATAAAGTGAGGCATGTGAATAGTATTCTACAACATGAATATACCAAAATTTGTTTAGCTACACCCCAATTTGATGGCCTAGGCTGTTTATACTTTGGGACAGTTATGAATAAAAATTCTATGAACATTCTTACACATTTTAATTATTGGCTTTGTAGCTATTCCTCTGCATTTTTTAGGGGTTTCTCTAAGTATTAAAACATATATTCTTAACTTTCTATAGAGCGTATAGGATCATTTACTACTTACCTCATCCTGCCCTTTGTTAATACAGCTTTCATATGTATTACATCAACATGATAAACCTCACCAGACAATATTAAAATTTTTGTTTTAAAGTTCTATGTATTTTAATGAAATTAAGAGGAAAAATAATATATTTACTGAGGTATTTTCTATTTCTAATGCTTCCTCCTCAAGATCTAAATTTCTGTATGGTTTTACTTCCCCTTTAATTAGCATTTCTTGAAGATCTGCTTGTGATAAAGTCTGTTATTTTTGCTTTACCTAAAAATGTTTATTTCACCATTCTTGAAGGGATCTCACTAGATATGGAATTTTGGACTGGCTGCTGTTTTATTTCAGCACTTGAAAGATGATCCAATCTTTTCTGGCCTCCACTATTTCTGATGAGTAGATAGTGATCATGTGGATCGCTGTTCCCCTATTTGAATGTGTCATCCTATTCTGACTTTCCACATCTCCTCTTTATTGTTGGTTCTGAGAAATGTATTGTGTAAGGTATGATACATTCGTATTTATCTGTTCATTGATTTATCTGTTCATTGATTCCCTCGCAATCTCCATCCTGCTGTTAAACCCAACCAGTGGATTTTTAAACATTTCATATTATTTTATTTTTCCATAATAGAATTTCCATTTGGCTCTTCATTATACTTTTTATGTCTCTGCCGAGATTTCTTGTATTTTCATTCTGTATGAGTACACTTTCCCCTCTGTCATTAAGCACAGTTATAATAGCTTTTTAAAGTCTTGTCTGATGATTGCAACAATGAGTCATTTTCAGATCAGTTCGTTGTTTGTCTTTTCAGAATGGTTAAGTGTGTTGGGGGAGTCTTCAAGACTACATCAACATTTGGAGATTAACTAGAACTCACAGGACTCATTACATAGTTGTACTCATAGCTAAGCTTTATTACAGTAATGTAACGTGTGTGTGTGTGTGTGTGTGTGTGTGTGTGTGTGTGTGTAAGAAGGCTCATTACAAGGATGTGGCAATCTATCTTAAAAGCTCGTTGACCACATTTAACATCCGACATACCAAGTTTCAGTGAATATGGAGAGGGAGAATAAGTTTCTGAGGATATTTGGGAATAACCAGGTTGCCCCCAACAGTCACATCAGTACATAAGAGGATTAGAATGAAGAAGATGAAGAAGAGTGAGCGTTTAAGTTTTGTGTTTATAGAAGTAAATGTGGAGAACCAGAAACAGAGAACTTCAGACTTTAGATATAAACTGGAAGGGGAAGTTAATAAAAGAGGAAAAGTACAGGGAAGAGATATACTGACTCCCAATATCCCAATGGGGAAGTACCATTCCAACCTTGAAAACGTGATTTTTACAGACATGACATAACATTTCAAACTTTATAGTTTTTGTAACAGATATATTTGGATTAAATTGATATATTGAATGTACAGCACTTGGGGGATGTGGGTAACAAGCAGAAAAACCCAGATTTTCTCCTACTATTATAATCTAAGCCTGCTTTGCCAGATCTTTTTTCCTAACCCTGGATTTTATGCTAGGCATGCATTATGGCTTTTCTGGTCACATTAGGATATTTCCAAGTATCTCATTTTTTAGTAATTTAAAAATCCAATATGATCTTAAAGTCACTTTAAATGTTTTCTATTAATTGTGCCATTGCTTCTGTCCTTTAATGTTGTGTCTTCCACTTTTTTCTGCCTTCTCTGATTTTAACTGAATTTTTTATATGATTTCAGTTTCTCTCCTCTCTCCCTCTTAGCATATCAGACTTTTTTTTTTTTATGACTTTTTCAAGTGGTTGCCCTAGAGTTTGCAATACACATTTACAACTTATCTAAGCCCACTTTCAAGTAACACTACACCCTTCATGGCTAGTGAAAGTACAGAGTATTTCCAATTCTTCCCTCCTGTCCTTTATAACATTGCTGCCATTCATTTCATTATCCACAAGCTCTAATTACAGAATAAAATTTGATTGTTATTATTTTGAACAGTGTTATCTACTAGATCAACTTAGAATAAGAAAAATAGATTTATTCTTTCTCTAAAACTCTTTGTTTCTTTATGTAGATCCAAGTTTCTGACCTATAACACTTCCGCCTCTTGGAAGAACTTCTTGTAACATTTCTTGCAGGTCATGTCCACTAGTGACAGTTTCCCTTTGTTTTTGTTTGTCTAAAAAAGTCTACTTTTCTTCTACCTTTTAAGAATAATTTCACTGGATATCAAATTCTAGGTTGGTGTGTTTTTTTTTTCTTTCAACACTTTAAATATTTCAGTTTCTGAAGATAAGTCCAACGCAATTCTTATCTCTGTCTCCTTAAGCAAGGTTTTTCCCCTGATTTCAGTATTTTCTTGTTCTTGATTTTCTGCTGTTTTAAACATATGCACAGGTGTATGCGTATGTTTTTTTAATAGTTTTTTTTTTATAGTTTGCAGTTCTCTAAGCTTCCTGGATCTGTGGATTTGTATCTGCATTAATTTTAGAAAATGTTCATTTTTTTTCTTTTCCTTCTTTCTTTCTTTTTCTTCAATATTCCCATTATGCCTATGTTACACATTTTGTCATTTCCCCACATTTTGGATATTCTGTTCTATTTTTTTTCATTCTTTTTTTCTCTCTTTGTATTTCAGTTTTAGGACTTTCTATTGACATATCTTTAACCTACATTCTTTCTCTTATTGAGTCCAATCTACTTATGAGCAAAAAAAAACAAAACAAAACAAAACAAAAAAACATATTTTTCATTTCTGTTTCCATTGTGTTTGTGTTTTGGTTTTCTAGCATTTCCTTGATTCTCCCTTAGTGTTTTCATCTGAGTGCCATCTCCTACTGTTCCCCGCATGTTGTCCACTTTCCCCACTTCAAAGGCTGGAGTGGGATGAGGTTGAGTATTTTCGGTCCTCTAGACTGGTTAGGTAAAATAGTTTGCCTTAATGGTACGATTGATAAAGGAAACAGACAGCTCTGGGCATATTTCAAAATGGTCACTTTTCCTCCCCCCTATCTTCACAGTAAGAACTTGACAGGGCTCCTGAAGGTAAAACTCACAAAAATGTGGGTGGCCTCCCTCCCCCAACAACAACAAGCGGTACCACTTCAAGTTTTTAACTTTCAAGCTAGTCCATGAGTTTAGATCCTCAAGGTAGCCCACAGTGAGCCTCCAGCAAAGGTCAATCACAGTTTAGGTGTTCCAACTCAAACCAACTCCCTCTAAACTGTGCTCTTTAAATGCCTGTCTCTCCAATTTGGTGGTCAGTTTTCCTGGTGACCTCCATTCTTTCATGGATCTAGAAAGAGCTGCTGAGTTTTAGTTTGCTCAGCTTTTTTCTTATTGTGAGGATGGAAGTGACTGACCTCCAGGCTCCAAACCATATGTATTGAACTAGAAATGTGTAAGTCACTTCAGAGTATCCTGTTTCCCAGCTCAGGCCTGGCCCACAAATAGGACTGAAAGGAAGAGGGTAAACCTGTTTTGTCTTGATTCCTTGACCTTTTACTTCTCTATGTCCCATACTCATTCTGTTACTTTCAAATCCATTAGCATCAGCTTAAGCACGGGAAGAAAAAGCTATTTTAAACAGAGACCATGGTGCCCACTGTAACAAATGCCCAAGAGCTGATGCTTTCTGTCAGAAGGTACTTTTTGTATATTTTGGAGATTCACCCAAATTCAGGAACTCCAACACTGCCATTCCCAGATACACAGAATGAATGTTCCAGGCTGCATGTCAGAATTCCCATGCAGATCCTCTCCTGGTGGCTTACTTCATACAACATCATTCTGCTCTTTGGTTTGCTTTTCCTTTCTTTCATTCTACTGGAAATGCTTCTCTTCTTCAAAACAATTCTAACAGTGTTATGAGTTGAATTGTGTCCCCTCAAAAAAGATACAATGAAGTCCTAAGCCCAGTACCTCACAATGTGACATTATTTGGAAATAAGGTCATTAGAGACATAAGAGACATCATCAAGCTAAAATGAGTTCATTGGGGTGTACCCTCATTCAATATGACTAGTGTCCCCATACAATGGCAAAATATGGATGCAGAGACAATAAATAGGGAGAATGCCATGAGAAGACAGAGAATGGGATAATGCATCTACAAACCAAGGGACATCAAAGATTTCCAGCAAACCACCAGATTCTAGAAGAGGGGCAAGGAACAAAATTTCCCTCCCAGCACTCTGAAAGAACCAACACTACCTATACTTTCATTTTAATTTCCAGAAATATAAGGCAATAATTTTGTTGTTGTTTAAGCCACCTTCTTCAAGGTACTTTGTTATTGGTAGCCCTAGAAAACAAATACAGCAGCCACGTACCATTAAGTCTATTAGCTGTCGGGAAAACTCAACAGTACTTATTTCTTTGTCATCACAGGCACCCTCAGTTAGTCTCCTTCCTTTAAATATTTCCAGGTAAGAGAGTTGCATAATCACCTTTCAGACTGCCATTTCCCAAACTCCAAGATTACTGGACAAGCCTCGTGCCCCACTCTCCCACCTCAAAATCTCTTACAACCCTCTTCCTCAGTGGCAGCATGGAGTGGCCAGGGGCCAGAACATGCAGGATCTTATACTTTTGTGAAAACAACTTTGGATTCTCTTCTATTCGAGTAGAGACGCTCTTAAAAGTTTTGAACAGGGAAGTAACAAATTCTGATATACTTTATTTTATATTTATTTATTTTTTGAGAGAGTGCACACAAGCAGGAAAAAGGGGCAGAGGAAGAAAGAGAATTTCAAGCAGCTCCCCCCCGCCCCACCCCAAAATGGGGCTCAATCCCATACCCTGGGATAATGACCTGAGTTGAAATAAAATGTCAGATGTTCAACCAACTGAGCCATCCACGTGCCCCTACATGCATTTGAAAAGGATTCTATAGGGGCGCCTGGGTGCGTAAGTTGGTTAAGCGTCTGATTCTCGGTTTGGACTGTTTCCGCTCAGGTTGTGATCTCATGGTTTTGTGGATTTGAGCCTGGGGTTGGGCTCTGCACTGGTAGTGTAGAGCCTGCTTGGGATTCTCTCTCTCCCTTCTATTTCTGCCCCTCCCCTCTCATGCTGTCTCTGTCTCTCTCAAAATAAATAAATAAACTTACAAAAAAAAAAAAAAGATTCTATAGCTGCCAGATGGATACTAGATTGTAGGGAAGCAAAAATAGGAGCCTGTAGAACAATTAAGAGACAATTACACTCTCCAGTGATGAGCAGAATAATGCTGTAGAGGTGTTGAGAACTGATTAGATTTAGAGTGCCCTTTGAAAAGACAGCCAACATATTTTGCTGAGGAATTGGATGTGGGATGTTGGAGAAAGAGAAATCAGAGGATAATATGGACAACTGTAAGAATCCAAGTGTCATTTACTGAGATGGAGAGATATGCAAGAGGAAGTTTTTGGAAGTAGAAAATATAGAGCTTGACGTGCATGTTAAATATCCTAGTAATATGCTGAATAAGAAGTTGGACATGTGAGTATAGTAATCAGAGAAGTCAGAGCTAGATATGGGTATTTGGAAGCCATCAGCATAGTGAAGTTATGTAAAAGACAATGAAGGGAATGGATGAGATCACATGGGGCATGAGGACAGATAAAGAAGGGAGTAGGTCTGGAGCATAACATTTAGAAATCAGGAAGAATCTATCAAAGGAGAATCAAAAGCGCACCATGATTCCACAAAAGTTAAATCAGGAATGTGTTTCAAGTTTCAAAAAAAAAAAAAAAGGATGTAATTAACTGTGTCAAACACTGCTGAATGGTTAAGTTGTAGATTAAGAGTTGCCCCTTGGATATCTCCGGATTGTTTAAATGACCAGGTATCAATACACACATTTTCCTTTCATTCTAACTTTAAACTACCTAAGGTCTCATATTCAAGTGTGCAGAATTAGAGATCTAGACTTTATGCTCAACATACGCATTCTGTACTTTGTGGGCCTTTTAAAGGATTTTCGTGGGCAATTTTCACTATCAGGAATTTTGCTAGGAAGCCTGCGTTTACAACCAAACTCCTCTTAGCCACGTGACTACAGGTTTCCACAACTGTTTCCAATCTATCCCACTAGTATTCAGGGGATAGGGAAAAGAGCAGGGTCGGGGTGCCCAACCTTAATGTCCTACTTTATAAATCATAACTTTGAAGTAAATTTACTTTTCCAAATCTAGACTTTGCCACCTCCTGTCTTTTCTGGAATTGAATGGACTGGGTAAAGCTGAATAAAACATGAGTGGGAGAGTGGGAAATTAGCTGCTTGGACAGTCCCGCACATATTTTAAAATTTTCTCTTGGAGAACGAGACTTCAAGGTGGCCCCGTCTCTGAGGATACCTGAGAAGCGGGGTCTCTCGCTTCAGAAGAAGAGGTGAAGAAAAAGCGAGCAGGGCCAACGGGAAAAGAACAGTGAAACTCTTACCTCCCACAAGCCTCTCTCTCCCAGCCCACCTAGCGCCACAGGAACCAACCGAGCGACTGGGCTCCGCCCATTTCCGGATTGTCGCCGCCGCCGTCGCATGCGCAATGACGTTTCAGTCTTCTGCGGACCCCGGAAGTGCGGCTCGAACTTGGTCGGGGCGCGGATCCCGAGAGGGAAAGTCATAACAACCGCACGAGGGAGTTCCACTGGCGAGCTGGAAGGCCACGCCTCCTCCCGCCTCCCCCCGCAGCCCTGTAGCTGGGGGCAGAGCTCAGGTAGGACCTGCGTTTGCGGGGATGTGAGCTCCGGGGGCAGGCCCGGGCGGAAATTAGAGGAAGGGCTGGCCTGGTCGGTCTCGGGCGGGGATTGTTGGCCCTGTGGCCCTAGACTGCTCACGGCGCACGCCGTGTGCCCTGCGCACAGGTGTCCCCTGTCCCGGGACCCCGCTGAAGAGCAGTTCCACCTGTTCTTTCCACTTATTAGGCGGGGCAGGACACGTGTGTTCCCTGGATGACTTTCGTTACAACTGAACATGTGGGGTTCGTTAAGCTCTGGAGACCACAGAGTAATGGGCCCTCGTACGCTTTCTTAGGAGGGATGGTATTTATTGTCTGATTAAACATTTTTTTTTCCCTACAAAATTATAATTAACTGCCGAAGCTTTACCAGAAGTCATTCACTGCAAACAGAAGATTAAAATGCAGTTATAAAATTCGCTCACAACTTGTAACATGCTTGAGCTCTGAAGGGACATTTGACTGGAATGAATTTTTAAACTTTTGACTTTGAAATAAAGTTAGATATATAATGGAAGCAGTCTTCTCCCTCCCTCATCCAGAGATGTAACATATTCTTCTAATCTTCCAGAGTGTGTATTTGTTAGGCCAAGTAACTAGTTAAATTTTAGCGATATTTATTAACAGCTAGTGTTCTTGCATTTCTCTATTTTTCCACCTCCTTTGAAAAGTTGGCAGAGGGAAAATCCTGTCGTTTGCAGACTAGCAAGTGCCTCGTAATGTTTATCAAAATAGGTGCAATGTGATGTTTGTTATATGCAATACTTGGTATCTTTTTGTTTTAAAGCAGTGTTAGAGGTAAATTCTTTATCCTTATTCTTTATCCCATATTGCAAGGGCAGATATACTGTATTCATTTATTTAGGGTGTTTAAAAACTGACTCACAGAGCAAGCAAGCACTGTCTGAAGTGCCTCATAAAGGTATTACTGTCAGTGTTGGTACCGGGCTTCTGATTTTTAAACTGGTGTTCCTCCCACTTAACCTGTGAAAGGCAGGGTACTCTGGATGTCTTTGAGGCAGAGGCTGGTGGCTGTTGCAAGGCTGGTAGGTGGTAGAATAGTACCAAGACCAAGAAGGAAATATGATCAGTTACGCTGTGAACATCCATCTATTCATTCATGTAATGAATATTTATTGACCACCTTCAGTGTGCCAGGTGGTGTTCTAGGTCCTGAGAGTACAATAGTGAACAAAATAAAGTCCTTGTGCACCTGGAATTTACATTATTGTAGATGGAGAAAAAACATGAGCAAGTAAATGTATATCAAGTATTGATAAAAGCTGTGAAGAAAAAATAAAGCCCTTTATGAAGAGAGGGAATCACAGAGGATGCTATTTTGCATAGTGTGGTCAAGATTAGCCTCTCTGATAAGGAAACGATTAGACATGAGAATGAAATGAGTGACCTCTGCACTCTGCAGGTATGTGGGGATGGGTTTCTTAGGATAACATAGGTGGTGAGGCAAAGTATGTTTGTTGTCTCCTAGAATAGCAATGATGTAGGCATGAAGGCATTAGAGTTTAAATATCTTGAAAATGAGTATTTATTCAGTTGTTTGATGTGTGCATGAGAGAACCTTCTTTATTGACAGACTGTTTTTTTTTTAAACTTTCCCAGACCTCCTTGAGGAGTATCTGAAATCTTTAGATGTTTAGAGAGGTTTCCATGCTCTCCTTCAGCACTAACAAAGTTAAAAGTCATTTATTCAGTTGATACATTACCTGTGCTGTTACAGAGTCGGATAAAATTTGCACAGTAGTGATGGATAACTAAGTAGCAAGTACTTCTCTGCCCTGTTGTGAACTTTACTTTTCATTCCTTTTTTTTTTTTTTTTTTTTTACTGTGGTAAAATATACATAACAAAATTTACCATTTTAACCATTTTTTAACTGTACATATTAGTGGTATTAAACACATTCATACTGTTATGCAATCATCACTATCATCCATCTCCAGAACTTTTCATCTTCCACAACTGAAATTCAGTATCTTTTAAACATTGACTTTCTGTTCCCCCTCCCTTCAGCCTCTTGCAATCACCAGTCTACTTTCTGTCTCTGAATTTCCCGTCTCTATTTATGGTAACTCATATCAATGGAATCATACAATATTAAGGTCGACTAATATTCCACTGTATGTGTATACCACATTTTTTTTTTTATCCATTTGACTGTGGAAGCTTGTGTTGCTTTCACCTTTTGTCTATGGTGAATAAGGTTGCTCTGAATATGAATGTGCAAATATCTGTTTGACTCTCTGCTTTCATGTGTTTTGCATATATACCCGGAAGTGGAATTGCTGGATCAAATGTCAGTTCCATGTTTGATTTTTTAGGAATTACCTTCCTGTTATCCATAGTACCTCCAGTATTTTACATTCCCACCAGCAATGCAGAGATGTTCCAGTTTCTCCATATCCTTACCAATACTTTTCCACATCCTTGCCAAACATATTCTCTCTCTCTCTCTCTCTCTCTCTCTCTCTGTTTTTGATAGTAGTCATCCTAATGGGTGTGAAGTAGTATCTTCTGTGTTTTTGATTTGCATTTCCCTAATGATTCCCTAAAGAAGTTAAACATCTTTTTATATGCTTTAGGGCCCTATGTATATTTTCTTTGGAGTACTATTCACTTATTTTAAGATCTTATTTTGCTAGAAATTTTTGGAGTTTTTGTTTGTTTTTGTTTTTTGGTGAACCTTTTAAGGGTTAAGAAGGCAGCCTTCATGTCTGCTGTTGATTTTTTTTAACCCTAAAATACTATAATGGTAAAAGCTTCTATTATCTATAGACCAAGTATCTGCCGTAACTCCAAACTTAGGAATAAACGAGACCATAAAGCATCATTTGTAACAGTGAATGAACTTTTTGAATATTAGATTTCGATGAAAACAGTTCAGAAAAGCCAAGGATCATCCTGACCTGCTTTGATGTTTTTTTTCGTTTTTGTTTTTGTTTTCTTTTTAATCAGAAGGAAGGGAGTATATTGATTGACTGACTGTGCCTGTGAAGTAGATCTCTTTTTTTCTGGAAACTGAGAAGGCCTGGAAACAGAAGAGATAAAGATGGTGCAACAGAGAAAAGAAGTATTGAATAGCAATATAGCAGTGGGATGTGAGTTGGTGGAGAGTGGCAGAGGACATCAGTAACAGTGATAGACAATAAGCAGTAAAACTGGCAGCAGAGGAGATAAGATCCAGCAAGGTGACAGACAGTATATAGCTCTACAGATTGGAATGGGATTGAGGATAGGGTGAGAGAGAGCAAATCGCCGGTACATCTCAGCATGTGATTGGTGCTGAAGTCAGCCACTTGGCCTTCAGTAGTTGAGTAAGACCTACTGTGTATCTGCTAATGTGTGTATCAGTCCATCTGGTTCAGTAGTCATGTTTGAAAGGTGTGCAGTGTATACAGTCCTACAGGAATAAACGAAGTTTTCTAGACCATGTATCACATTATTTCCATCCGTAGAGTAATGAGGTTTAATTGAGTCATTTAATGAATAATTGTGTAAATTAACAGTGTTCAGCATTGGTAAAAAGGTTTTTTTTAGATTATTTGTTTAAGAAAGAATTTTTTGGTCCACAATAGCTAATGGCCCATTAGTTCAAGGTAACACTTTTTCTTTTAAACTGTTGATTGTATTGTACGCTGTCATTGTCTAAAAAATACTCTTGAGGTACTACCTTAAGCTATTTCAGTTATAAAGCTCATTTAAGCCAATTACTTTGCTTTAATTTAAAGTAGTGAATGAAAAATTGTACCACTGTTTTGCTCATCACTCTTTGCCAAATTAAAATTGATTAATTTGGTACAGATGAGATGGCAGATGACTGACTTGCTCAAGGTTTCACAGCTGAGTCAAAGACAAGTTAGAGACAGCAGTACTGTGCTGCTTTCTGTGATACTGCGTTGGTGTCTCCGTTTCAGGGTAATAGTTCATTTTTGCAGTATAGATGATGTAAACAATTTTTGTTGTAGAGAAAAATATCACTAAATTGAAGCAAAGTATTTATTGTATGTTCCCATTTCTTTTTTAAAATTGAAAAAATATATTTATTTTTGAAACAGAGACAGACCATGAGAGGGGGAGGGGCAGAGAGAGAGAGGGAGACACAGAATCCGAAGCAGCCTCCAGTCTCTGAGCTGTCAGCACAGAGCCTGATGCAGGGCTTGAACCCACGAACCATGAGACATGACCTGACCTGAAGTTGGACACACACTGAGCCACCCAGGCATGTCTGTTTCCATTTCTGTATAGCAGATAGGATATTTATTTTACACATAGTCTAGATTGATAACATACCTAGGGTTGATTTGTTCAAAGGTTGGAGAGATGCTAATAAGACTAAGATTGTGTATTTGGGCCCTTGTAAGTTCCTTTAAGAGCTCATTACAGAAATTATCGCAACTAATACCCAACAATTTAACTATTAACTGTTGTTGTGGGATGTAGCTGATATTCTTATCCCCTGCTTATCACATCGCCCTTATATGTGTTTTGGTATAAGGAAGCAGCAAGAATGATACAATATGTGGCTAAACATACTACCTCTCTTTAAAAAAACAAAAAAAACAAAAAAAACACAACTATTCAGAGTTAATATCTAAGGTACGGAAGGAGTGTGATTGATACCCTTTTCATCTGTAAGCATAGCTTGGTTTGTGTGCCTTGTTTACACTATTGGCAGGCTAGAATTGTAACCAAGATCATAACTCAAGGTAAATTAATTGAAAAAAAAATGTTCATTTATTTATTTATTTTGAGAGAGAGTGAGCATGGGAGGGGCAGAGAGAGAGGGAGACAGAATCCCAAGCAGGCTCCTCAGCTCTCAGTGCAGAGCCTAGTGCGGGACTCAAACCCCTGAAACATGGGATCGTGATCTGAGCCAAAACCAAGAGTCAGATACTTAACTCTTTCTCGCTCTCAAAAATAAACATTAAGAAAATGAAAAAAAAAATGCTTTGGATTCCGTCTCCTTCTTTCTCACTCTCTGCCCCTCCCCCACTTGTGCTCTGTCTCACTCAAAAATAAACAAACATTATTAAAAAAAAAAAAAAGAGTCAGAGGCTTAACTGACTGAGCCATCCAGGCACCCCTGAAAAAAGTTTTAAAATTTGATTGATGGTGAGATAGTGACATACCCTCTTGATGTGAACTAACCATGCTTCATGGTATCATTTTTATGTATATTATGGAAATGATTCTAGTACTAACTCAAGTAGTTTGGAAATTAATTTGGTTTAACATCCTCTAATATAGTTGGAATATTTATTTTAGGCTTAGTTTTAGAAATTACTTTTGGCCTGATTTCGCTTTCTGGGAAATTATTATTATTATTCTAAGCAGTCACTGGAGTGATTTTATTACTGATATTTCTGTTTTGCCCTGGATATTGTTGAGCTATATGGGAGAATACTAGATAACGGTACCCTCCATAATACTGCATCGGATAGAGTTTGGAAAATGGAGATCCCCAGGCTAAATGAACCTGTACAATTTCTAATGCTATAAAATTAGTTTTCAGCTAATTTAAGTAAAAATCCAGGTTTTTGGTTTCTCCTGAAAAATAGAAAGTTCCAGTCACACTGGGTCTTCATTCTTACAGCAACAGTGGGGCAAATTGCAACTCCCTTGAAATGAGCTATGTGTTTTCCAGTTTGTTGCAGTCTTCACATTCATACATTGTAAGCTTATGACTTTTAGGGCCTCACCGCCTGTATTGACTGTTGACTTTTTGGTGCCTATAGACTTTTGAATTTTTGATTCTCGGGTTATACAGACTTTAACATGGGTAATTGTCTTTGCCTTTCGGTGGCTATATTGCACCCTTTCATTTTTATTTTCCTTATGTCTATGGTGATTGGGTTGTAGACTCCCTTGCAAACTGATATCTTATCCTGTAAATTAGATTTTTTAATCCCATTTTACCACAGTGATCTCCCTTAAGCTGCTGTGAAGGCAGTGGTCGGGTCTTTCCTGTAGGTTGTATTATGTCCTGAACTTAAACAGGATGGCTCTCGGTTTGGTTCTAGGATCCAACAAAAATTGGATTTACTGGAGACCAATTTGGACCTTTTTCTGCCAGCATCAAAGCATTTTTTATTCATCATTGTTCTTTTAGAATCTTGCCTACTTTTTTCTAGGTTACTAATATGATAAATCGGTTTGTGCTAATGTATTTGACAGGTAATTGCAATTAGAGTATTACTGTTTATAGGTAGTGTTTTATAATTTGGAACAGTGTGAGTGATATAATGGTGGAAATTTTATCTGCTTTAGGAATACTGCAAATTTTAAGAAACTAGGCATTTCAATTTTACCGTTGAAAACAAACTATTGAAAACAAGCTTATTTATTCTGAATATTTTCTTCAGTAAGAAACATGTATAATTAGTTTTATCCAAATAAGCATATGTTTGTGTTTTTAACTGTTCTGATTAAAAATGTAAGGTTTCTCTCTTTCTCAATGAAGAAAGACTTTCAGCCAGATCAACCATTAATTTTGAAAATATTGTTATGTAAGCTAATTTTCCACTATTTTTTTTTTTTTTTAAATACAGAGACAGTAAAAGAAAGCATTCTTGTTTTGGTAAATCTGAAGGAAGCTCCTTCCTTACATAGAAAATAAATTATTACTGAATTGGAAAAACAGTAGGCAATTCATCGATGATGAGAATGAATGAATCTGGGAGCTTTAGTGGTGTTCACTTGGGATTTAACTATACATTGTCTAGTGCTATGTCACAAATTATCCCCAAATTTCACAGCTTAAAATGAAAACTGTTTATTATCTCACACAGTCTCTTACAGTCCAAAATTTAGGGTCAGCTTATGGGTGGTTCCGGTTTAGGATCTTTCATGAGTTTGTAGTTACAGTGCCAGCTGGCTTGCAGTCATCTGTAGTTTGACTGGGTCTGGAAGATCTGCTTCCAAGCTCACTCATGTGGCTGTTGGCAGGAAGCTTCACTTCTGTACCACTTGAGCCTCTCCATAGGGCTGCTCACAGCATGACTTCTCTAGAGTGAGGGATCTGACAGAGTGAGAGAGCACCCAAGGTGGAAGCTACAACGTTATAATCTTCTCCTGTTGAGTATTGGTCTTACTGGTCAACTCTGGTACTTTGTGGGAGGAGACCACATGAAGATGTGAATAACAGTAGGGAGGAAATGGGCTACCATGGTCTGCCCTCCAGGCCCCAGTGGTTCATGTCCTTCCCACATGCAGAGTACACCCACAGCTTCCCAAGGCCTCCCATGTCTCATTCTGGTACTTTATCATCTCAAAGTGCAGAATTTCATCATCTCAATCATGTCCAGGCTTAGATGGGATTCCTTCGATTTCCTTAAGCGCAGCTCTTTGAGTACGCTTTGCTCAGTCTGCCTCCCCCGCCTGCAATACCCAGTGTACAGTGGGGACAGGCATAGGATAACTGCTAGAGACAGTCTGGTTCTAAAACGTGAAAAGGGGAAGATGCAAAGGTGTCACTGGTTCATAGGAGTTCTGAGATCCAGATGGGCAAATATCGGAAGTTTCTTGATGAAGTCTCAAGCTTGGGAATAATTCTTTGAAATTGTCAGCCTTGCCTTCTATACTTTTAGTTTTACCTTTCTTTCTTCATGAAAGATACCAGATGTTTCCAAAGTGAGTAGTTTCTTAGCTTGCTTCCTGCCAGTAGAGTTTTGGGGTCCAAAAGTCTCTCTTCATTTAAGATCTATTACATCTTTTATATATTAAGCAAAAAATATGTAAGTATTTTATAAATCTTGTCAATGTTATGTGAATTCTATTGGTATACATTCTTTTGTGCAAAAGTCACACTTAACACACTTTTTTTGAGATAAATCTTTTTTAGACTTTGGGTTTCTGGAAACAAGGCTGAGGGATAATGCCCTTAATCTTTGTAGAGCTTTATTGTTTGAGAGGATCAATAAAGCACATTCTAATGTCTTTAGAGGGTCTTATGGCTGACTGACTAGTAGTCTGAGGCAACACCTTTAATGTTTTTGAGGTTTTAATGAAAATTTTTTCAGATATACCCTCAGCCTCATTCCTGAACCATATTTTCCTGGAAATATCCTGAATTTTTTCTTTACTCAGAAACATTTATTAATTTTAGTAACATTTGCCTAATTTTATTTTAACAGATTTTATTTTTTAGAACAGTTCTCGGTTCACAGCAAAATTCAGCAGAAAGTTAAGAGATGGCGCATATACCTCCTGCCTCTGCCCTTGCACAGTTTCCCCAATGTCAACATCTCCCATCAGAGGGGTGTATTTGTTGCAGCTGATTAACCTATGTTGACATATCATTATCATCCAAAATCCATAGCTTAAATTAGGGTTCAGTCCTGGTGTTTTGCATTCTGTGGGTTCAGGCAAATGTGTAAGGACATGTGTGCACTGTCATAGTATTGTGCAGAATAATTTCACTGCGCTAAAATAGTTTCACATTGGGGCGCCTACGTGGCTCATTTGGTTGAGTGTCCAGCTTTGGCTCAGGTCATGATCTCAGGGGTTCGTGAGTTCAAGCCCCACATCGGGTTCTGTGCTGACAGCTCAGAGCCTAGAGCATGCTTTGAATTCTGTGTCTCCTTCTCTGTACCCCTTGCCCACTCACGCTCTCTCTCTCAAAAATAAATAAACTTAAAAACAGTAAAATAGTTTCACTGCCTATTTATCCCCTCTTCCTCCTACCCCCTGCCCACCACTAAACTTTTGACTGTCTCTGTAGTTTTGCCTTTTCCAAAGTGTATTATAGTTGGAATCATGTAGTATGTAGCCTTTTCAAATTGGCTTCTTCTACTTAGTAATATGCATTTAAAGTTCCTTGCTATTTTTTTCATGGTTTGGTAGCTCTCTTTCTCTCTCTCTCGCTCTCTCTCTCGCTCTCTCTCTCTTTAGTGCTTAATAGTATTTCATTGTATAGATGTACCACAGTTGATTTATTCATTCACCTACTGAGGGACATTTTGGTTGTTTCTAAGTTTGGTAGTAATGAATAAAGCTGCTATAAACCATCTGTATGCAGGCTTTTGTGTGGACAGAAGTTTTACAGTTCATTTGGGTAAATACCAAGGAGTGTGATTCCTGGATTATATGGCGAGAGTATGTTTAATTTTGTAAGAATCTGCCAAATTAGCTTCCAACATGACCGTACCATTTTGCATTCTCAGCAACAAAGAATGAGAGTTCCTGTTGCTCTCTACCCTTGCCAGCACGTGGTGGTGTTAGCATTTAGGATTTTGTTCATTCTAATAGGTATGTAGTAGTATCTCGTTGTTGTTTTAATTTGCAATTCTGTAATGACCTATGATGTGTAGCATCTTTTTCTAAGTTTACATGCCATCTGTATATCTTTGGTAAAGCATCTGTTCAGGGCTTTGGCCCAGTTTTCTTGTTAAATTTTAAGAGTTTTTTGTCTATTTTAGCTGAGATACCTTTATCAGAAATGTCTTTTGCAAATATTTTCTCTCAGTTTGTGGCTTGGCTTTTCATCTCTTGACAGTATCTTTTGTAGGGGGAGTCTTGTCTCCTTTCTCTTTAACAGCCCTTTCCTTATTGTCTCTCTCACTTCGCAAGTTTTACTAGAAGCAGCAAAATGAACGAGGTGGCGCATTCAACACTCTGGATTTCTCCTTAGCTAGATCAGACACTTTGTTAGTCATATTTTCTTCTGTCTGTATAACTCCATTGGCAGTGTTGCTGAAGTTTCTGCTACTACTTAGCAAGGAACCTCTTTCCTCAAATTTCCAGTTAACATTTACTTTGCTTTCTTGCAAGCCCTCGCTTATAGATTTAGGAAAAATCATGGGGCTTCTATAAACAGGTTCTTTAGGGTATTTTAGATTTTCTCTAACACTCCTCTCAGAGCCCTATGCCTGGTTTCAAGGCCACTCTCAAATTTTAAGTTTTCAGTAGGGCCGTACTGTACTTCCAGTTACCCAGATTTGTGTCTGTTGCTACCCTAAAAGAAGCCTTTATGTCCTAGAGTTACAATCCTAAGGTTTCTTTAAGATAAATCATGTGGGTGATTGAATTACGGTGCCATTTGAATTTGCAACCTTAAAAGAAGGAGTGGGTCCCTATATGGGCACCTTTGGGCAGATTCTGATGAAGTAGGAACCTTGGATCTCTAAATTCCGTTAAACCTTTGCAGCCCTTCTCCTCCTTCCCAGAATGTCTGTCCCCACTGCCCTAAAGACCCTGTAATATCCCCTGAAGTAGTTGCCTGTAACTGACTGCTGTTCCTCTTCTTATTCTGACCACATTTCATTGCTTCTAGACCTATGATCAGACTTGAGTCCACACAGGCCCCAGAGGGTAAGGCATACGATTTAAACCAGGAGGAAGTATGATATACCCCAAAAATAACTTGATAGTTTTTGTTCATTTGTATCTACAGAAATGAGGGGAATATGTGTGGGAATGGATTCTAAGAGTGTGGAGTTAGGTTAAAGGAATATTGGACCAGGCAGTAGTGGTGGTGGTGCTGCTAGATACTATGTCAGGGAAGCCTGCAAGGATTACACTCTTATGAGGATACACTCAACAGTTCACTTAGGAAATGAGAAATGAAGACAGTAGTGTTGGGGATAGGAAGAAGGAAATGATGATGTTCTTTGTTCCTCTGCTGTATCATGCATATTTTTTAGCACTTGCAATTTAATTATTTAATGTCCTCTGTCACTAGACCGAGCCATTCAATTATTAGGTCCACTTATTTTTATAACGGCATGAAAAATAGCAAACATTATATGCTGGGCATTATTGTAAGCACCTAACATACCTTAATTCTTTTGATCCCCACACCTATTCTTTAAGTAAGTGCTAATATTAAATACATTTTTTAGATGTGGAAACAATGTTACTGTGTTGAGGATCCTTCAGAACCCTCAGGTTTGATGATTTGCTGGAAGAACTCTCAGAACTCAGAAAAGCTGTTATATCCACGGTTTTATTTTATTGCAGTGGAAGGATACAGATTAAAATCAGTGAAGGGAAGAAGCCTGTAGGGCAGAAGTACAGGAGAGACAAGGCACTAGCTTTCACTTTTATTTCAGTACAGTCATATGGAAAGTGCTTAATCTCCCAATACCAGTGTGTGACATCAAGTGCAAAGTCTTACCAACCAGGAAAGCTCCCCTGTGACTTTGGAGTCCAGGGTGTGTGTGTGTGTGTGTGTGTGTGTGTGTGTGTGTGTGTGTGTTTGCGCGCGCGCGCACGTGTGTGCATGCACGACTGGGGGTGTCAGTCACCTAGGCAGGGAGTGCCCCCATAATTGACAAGTACTCAGTTTCCAGCCCCCACAGAGATCAAACTGATACAGCTTGCTGCAGGACTCAGGTAGATAAAAGCATACACTCATCATAAATCTTACATGGTTAGTATAAACTGTATAACATGGCCCATGGCTTTGTGTGTGCAGAGACACTTTTATCATGCATGATATTCCAAGGCCTTATTGGTTATTTTCCAGAAGCTGGTCAAGGGCCAGCCCTTTCTTTATACACAGTTTGAACACCCTAAGCCTGCTATTAACATTTTACTGCACAACTGGAGGTTAAGTAACTTGCCCTTGGAAATACATAGAAAAGATGGTAGAGGTAAAATGTAAACAGAAGCATTCCAGCTCTAGTATCAGTTGTCTTAGTCATATGCTCTACTACCTTTTGCATCATTTCTGTCAAATACAAATCTGATATGTTTGAGGCAGTTAATAAATTTGTATTAAGTAAATGAAAGAAAAATGGTAGGAAACTATAGTTCTGCTGATTTAATAAAGGTCACTGATCTTAGAGCTTTTATAATCTTTGTGAAATACCACCTGTTGATATCTACTCCCAAGCCCTCTATATCTAGAGCAGTTATTCGATGCTTGCTGAAGATCAGCTTGTTTCTTTTTGCCCTCTTCATGTGTGTAAACATTGCTCAAATGCCTGGAGTAGTAAGATTAGAAATCTGATTATTTCCAATGTATTAATAAAGTCTATGACTGCTTGAAATTTCAGTATTTAGAGCTATTTTTTTGGTTTATAGTCTTATAAATTCCTTAATAGCACTTATAATTACACTCAAAGCTAAACACTTGTGATATTTATGTTTGTAGTTGTGTGTATTTACTGATCTCTCTTGGAATAAACAATAAGGTTTGGCTGTTATGTAATAAAATAATCCCCTCTCAAGGAGTAGTTTATATATTTATCATAGTTTTTCTATGTACATGATACATCATTTTCCATAGAGTACTACCATAACATGAAAACATTTTGGAAAAAGAGAATAAATAATACCAATTACCATTTTGAACATTTAAAAATCTCCTCACTTTTATCTGTTGTAACCTTATTAAGATACAATTGAAGTACAATAAAATTTTCATGTTTAAAGTTTATAATTTGATGTGTTTTAGCACACAGCCATGAAACTATCATCACACTCAAAATACTGAATATTTCTATCACATGCAAATGTTTTCTTATGCCCTTTTTCAGTGGTCATTTGTTTCTTTGGAGAGGTAGCTATTTAAATCTTTTGCCTACTTTTCTTTTGAAATCAATTTAATTAATTTATTTTTTATTTTTTATTATTTAAAAAAATTTTTTTAATGTGTATTTATTTTTGGGGGGAGGGGTGGAGGGGCAGAGAGAGAAGGAGACACAGAATCTGAAGCAGGCTCCAGGCTCTGAGCTGTCAGCACAAAGCCCAACGTGGAGCTCAAACTCATGAATAAGAGATCATGACCTGAGCCGAAGTTGGACCCTTAACCGACTGAACCATGCAGGTGCCCCTATAATTTATTTTTTAATTTCAGTATAGTTAACATACAGTGTTATAATGGCTTGTGTGTACAATATAGTGATTCAACAATTCCATACATTACTTAGTGCTAATCAAGATAGGTATACTCATTCCCCTTCACTTATTTCACCCCTCCCCCTCCCCCCACCTCCCCTCTGCTAACCGTCAGTTTGTTCTGTACAGTTTAAGAGTATGTTTTTTTGGTCTGTCTCTTTAGCATTCCTTTGTTCATTTATTTTGATTGTTAAAGTCCACATATGAGTGAAATCATATGGTATTTGCCTTTCTCTGACTGGCTTATTTCACTTAGTATTATGCTCTCTAGCTCCATGCATGTTGTTGGCAAATGGTGAGATTTCATTCTTTATTGTAGCTGAATAATACTCTTGTGTGTATATATACCATATCTTTTTTACCTGTTCATCTATCAGTGGTCACTTGGGCTGTTTCCATAATTTGTCTATTGTAAATAATGCTGCTATAAGCATAGGGGTGCATATATCTTTTTGAATTATTGTCTTTGTATTTTTTGAGTAAATACCCAGTAGTGCATTACTGGATCATAGGGTAGTTCTATTTTTAATTTTTTTGGGAACCTCCATACTGTTTTCCAGAATGGTTGCACCAGTTTGCATTCCTACCAACAGTGCATGAGGGTTTCTTTCTCTCCACATCCTTGCCAACACTTGTTTTTTATGTTTTTGATTTTAGCTATTCTGACAGGTGTGACATGATATCTCATTGTAGTTTTGATTCGCATTTCCTTGATGATGAGTGATGCTGAGCATCTTTTCATGTGTGTACTGGCCATTTGGATGTCTTTGGAGAACTGTCTCTTTTAAATTCGATAGTTTGGTTTTGGGGTATTTAATTGTAAAAATTCTTTATATATATTTTGAATACTAACCCTTTATAGGATATATTATTTGCAAGTATCTTCTCCCATTCAATAGCTTGTCTTTTCATTTATTGATTGTTTTCTTTTCGTCGTGGGATCTTTTTATTTTGATGTATTCCCAATAGTTAATTTTTGCTCTTGTTTCCCTTGCCTCAGGAAACATTTCTAGAAAGATGTTGCTATAGCTGATTTTAGAGAAATTCCTACCTGTGCTCTCTTCTAGGATTTTTATGGTTTCAGGTCTCACATTTATGTCCTTAATCCATTTTGAGTTTATTTTTTGTGTATGATGTAGGAAAGTGGTCTGGTTACATCCTTTTGCATGTAGCTGTGCAGTTTTCCCAGCACCATTTATTGAAGAGACTGTCTTTTTTCCCATTGCATGCTCCTGCCTCCTTTGTCTAATTTAATTGACCATATAGTTGTGGGTTTATATCTGGGCTTTCTGTTCTCTTCCATTGATATCTGTGTCTGTTTTTGTGCCAATACCATACTGTTTTTATTAGTACAGTTTTATAGTATAACTTGAAATCTGGTGTTGTGATACCTCCCATTTTGTTCTTTTTCAAGATGCTTTGGCTATTCTGGGTCTTTTGTGGTTTTATACACATTTTAGGATTTTTTGTTCTAGTTCTGTGAAAAATGCTGTTGGCATTTTGATTGGGATTGCATTAAATCTATAGATTGCTTTGGGTAGTATGGACATTTTAACAGTATTTATTCTTCCAGTCCATGAGCTTGGAATATCTTTTCCATATTTTTTTCCCTCTCCACCCCCATCTTTCCATATTTTTGTGTTGTGTTCAGTTTCTTTCATTAGTGTTTTATAGTTTTCAGAGTACAGGTTTTTCACCTCATTGGTTAAGTTTATCCCCAGGTATTTTATTCTTTTTGGTGAAGTTATAAATGGGGTTGTTTTCTTAATTTCTCTTTTCACTGCATCATTATTAGTGTATAGAAATGCAGTGGAATTCTGTACATTGATTTTGTTTCCTGTGACTTTATTGAATTCATTTATTCTAGTAGTTTTTTGGTGAAATCTTTAGGGTTTTCTATATATAGTATCATGTCATCTGTAGATAGTGGAAGCTTACTTCTTCCTTGCCAGTTTGGATGCCTTTTATTCCTTTTTGCTGTCTAATTGCTGTGGCTTGATTCCAGTACTGTGTTGAATAAAAATGGTAAGAGTGGACATCCTTATCTTGTTCCTGACCTTAGGGGAAAAGCTCTCAGTTTTATCCCCTTGAGTGTGATGTTTGCTGTGGGTTTTTCATATGTGGTCTTTATTATATTGAGGTATGTTTTCTCTAAACCTACTTTGTTGAGGGTTTTTATCATGAATGGATATTGTATTTTGTCAAATGCTTTTTCTGCATCTGTTGAAATGAACATAAGGATTTTATCCTCTTTTTATATGATGTATCATGTTGATTGATTTGTGAATATTGAACCACCCTTACATTCCGGGAATAAATCCCACTTGATCATTGTGAATTTTTTTTTAATGTATTGTTTGATTTGGTTCACTAATATTTTGTTGAGGATTCTTACATCTATGTTCATAGGGGATATTGGCCTGTAGTTCTTTTTTTGTAGTACCTTCAGCTAGTTTTAGTATCACGGCAATACTGAACTTATGGAATAAACTTGGAAGTTTTCTTTCCTCTTCTATTGTTTAGAATAGTTTGAGAAGAAGAGGTATTAAATATTTAGTAGAATTCACCTGAGTAGCCATCTTTTTCTGGACTTTGTTTTGCCTACTTTTAAATTGGGTTGTTATTATTGAGTGGTAAGAGTGCTTTGTATAATTTGGATACAAGTCTTTCTCTTTTCAAATTTTTATTTAAATTCTAGTTAGTTAACATGTAGTATAATATTGTTTTTGGGAGTAGAATTTATTGATTCATCACCTACGTATAATACCCAGTAGTTAACATGACAAGCGCCCACCTTAGTATTCATCACCCATTTAGCCCATTCCCACCACTCTACTTCCTCTCCATCAACCCTCAGTTTGTTCTCTATAGTAAAGAGTCTCTTATGGTCTCTTTCCCTCTCTCTAATTTTTCTTTCCCTTCCCATATGTTCATCTGTTTTGCTTCATAAACTCCACAATGAGTGAAATCATATATTTGTCATTCTCTGGCTTATTTTGCTTAGCCTAATACACTCTAACTCCATCCACATTGTAGATGTTAAGTTAAGCAAATGAGGCTTAGTTTCATTCCTATTGATGGCTGAGTAATATTCCAGTGTGTGTATGTGTGTGTATGTGTGTGTATGTCTACACTATATATACATATATATATGTATTTATTTATGTATACACATTACCATATGTATATGTATACCATGTGTTAATCCATTCATCAGTCACTGGACATTTGGGCTCTTTGCATAGTTTGGCTCTTGTTGATAATGCTGCTATAAACATCAAGGTACACGTACCCCTTTGAATCTGTATTTTTTTTATCCTTCAGGTAAATAATACTGCAGTTGCTAGGTTGTAGGGTAGTTCTGTTTTTAACTTTTTGAAGAACATCTGTGCTGTTTTCCAGAGTGGCTGCACCAGTTTGCATTCCCACCAACAGTGCAAGAGAGTTCCTCTTTTCCTCTTTCTCCCCATCCTCGCCAACACCTGTTATTTCTTGTATGGTTGTGAGGTGGTATCTCAGTGTAGTTTTGATTTGTATTTCCCTGATGATGAGTGACGTTGAGCATCTTGTGTCTGTCATCTATCTGGATGTCTTCTTTGGAGAATTGTCTATTCATGTCTTCTGCCCATTTCTTCACTGGATTACTTGTTTTTTGGATGTTGAGTTTGAGAAGTTCTTTATAGATCTTGGATCCAAACCTTTATCTGATACATCATTTGCAAATACCTTCTCCCATTCTGTAGACTGCCTTTTAGTTTTGTTGATTGTTTCTTTTGCTGTGGAGAAGCCTTTTATCTTGATGAAGTCCCAGTAGCTTTTTTTCCCCTTGTCTTTGGCAAAGTGTTTGGTAAGAAGTTGCTCTGGGCCAGTGCCAAAGAGGTTGCTGCCTGTGTTTTCCTCCAGGATTTTGTTGGTTTCCTATCTCACATTTAGTTCTTTCATCCATTTTAAATTTATTTTAGTGTATGGTATAAGAAAGTGATCCAGTTTCATTCATCTGCATGTTACTGTCCAGTTTTTTCAGCACCATTGTTGAAGAGACTGTCTTTTTCCATTGGATATTCTTTTCTGCTTTGTTGAAGGTTACTTGACCGTATAGTTGTGGGTCCATTTCTGGGTTTTCTATTTTGTTCTTTTGATCTATGTGTCTGTTTTTGTGACAGTCCCATACTATCTTCAAGACTATAGCTTTGTAATTTAGCTTGAAGTCCTGAGTCTGTTTCTGTGATGTATGTATCTTTTTTAAAAATTTTTAAGTGTTTATTTATTTACTTATTTTTGAGAGAGAGCGTGAGAGTGCGTGAGTAGGGGAGGGGCAGAGAGAGAGGGAGGCACAGAATCTGAAGCAGGCTCCAGGCTCTGAGCTGTCAGCACAGAGCCCGACATGGGGCTCGAACCCATGAACTCTGAGATCATGACCTGAGCTGAAGTCAGATGCTTAACTGACTGAGCCACCCAGTCGGCCCTCTTTTTTTTTTTTTTTTTAATCAATACCAAACTGTTTTGATTATTATAGCTTTGTGGTAATTTTTAAAATTAGGTAGAGTACATCTTCCACTTTGTTCTGCTATGAAATTGTTTTGTTTCTTCTAGGTCTTCTGCTTTTCTATATGAATTTTAGAATTAACTTGCCCATATCTACAAAAGAGCCTCCTATGATCTGATTGGGATTATGTTGAATTTATAAATCAATTTGGGGAGGAATGTTATCTTAAAATAGTGAGTTTTCTAATCCCTAAATGTGATATTTCTTTTTGTTTATTCAGATCTTTAATATTTTTCAACAAAGTTGAAGTTTATTTTTTAGAGAGAGTGAGACAGCACACATGTGTGGGCAGAGGGAGAGAGGAGAGAGAATATTAAGAAGGCTCCATGCCCAGTGCTGAGCCTGATGTTGGGCTGGATTTCACTATGGTGAGACCATGACCTGAGCCAAAATCAAGAGTTAGACACTAAACTGACTGAGCCACCCAGGCTCCCCTGTTCCCCCGCCCAACAAAGTGGTTTTTAATGTAGCATTCTTGGACATCTTCTTTTAGGTTTTTTTTTTTTTTTTAGAAATTTTATGTTTTTGGCACTACTGAAATGATTTTTTCCACATTTTCTGATTGTTCTTGATATGTATATGCCTATATTTATATGAATATGTTCAATTTATACATTTGCTTTATATTCTTTCACCTTCTTAAATTTATTTGTGAACAATAGTAGTTGTTTTATACTTTCTCTGGGATTTTCCATGTAAAGAGTTACATAAAATACAATTAGATTGTTTTACTTCTTTCTTCCAATCGCTTTGCCTTTTTGTCCTCCATAGCAATGTATACTGACTTACGCGTTATGTGTAGTGCAGGCAGATTATCAGTGTGTCCAAAGCTCACTTTATAATAAACTTGTGAACAGAGCCAGCCACATACCACATTTTATTTACCTTATCCACATTTACTTCTCTCAGTTCACTTAATGGTAAAAATGGGTGTTCATAAATAAATGGGCAAAGCCAATCAAATGCTGCATTTTATATACACTATCCACATGTATTTATCTTAGTACAGTTAATGGTGAAAATGGGCATTCCTGCCTTTTTCCTGATCTCAGGAAGAGTTCAGTTTTTCAACATTTTTGATTCTGTAGTCATTAATGAATGCTTTTGCAATCATACTCTTCTGTAGTCTGATAGTTTGTCCTATCTCACGGAGGACACTCACTTCTCTGATTTAGAGGACTTTGAGTTGAGTGTGTCCCTTGTTTTGACACCAAGCAGTTACCTATGCGGTATTTATATTTTGCTGTACCTCTTTAAAATTAAAATGGAGAATTTACATGTGGATAGCTTATATGATATGTATTATTCAATTGGTTTTGTTCAGTAATTTATTATATGGTGAACTTTGGAAAACATTGATATTCTGTCTGCCCTACATATAATGCCTAAAACATCATAGATTGTTGAGACGAAGCAGAGGGCTTTACATTCTGAATGTAGTTATTTGCTATTAGTTCTCCACTCCTGGAGCTGACTTTTGCATTTGGAATTTTAGCTAGAGATGCTTAGGGTGTGGAAGGAAGAGCATCCTCATTTCTTCATTCTTTATAGTCTATGATTTTCCACTCTCCTTCCAGTTACCTGGCATTGTGAAATCAAGTGCTTGGAATGGAGATATTAGAGTTGAAATGTCAGAATTTGTTACACTGAATGTTTATATATGGTTTCATGTGGTTTTAAACCTTGTGGTTCTTTACTTTTGCATTTATGAGCTAGTTTTTCAAAATCTGTCACATGTTCTGTATACATAAAACATCTAAGATTGTTTACATATTGACCTAATGGGAAAAGTTGCAGTGATATTCGAAAGGGATGTCTTTTCTTTTCTACTATTTGCCTTCTTCATTGAGAAGTTTCTCATTTGAGCAGTCTTGTACTTCATTGAGCCATAAGCCTGTTAAAAGATAATATATCCTTTACATTCTCCATGGAGCTCTGTTTGTATATCCCTATAGTTTACTGGTCTACCATGCATTTCAGAAGATTCTGAAATCCTAAAATTAGTCTTACATGTAGGAAAAGATAGAAAGTTCTGCCTCTTTCTCAACCCAATAATGAAGTGACACTGTGGTTCCTTATGGCTATTGTTTTTAGAGTGTATTGCTTCCTTCTGAATGAGACTCTGATTTCAAATATTATGTAAACCCTAGGTTTCTATATGGCTATTGTCCCTACCATGTGTTGCTTCTTTCTGAGTAAGACCTTGACTATAAACATCATCCAAATCCTACCATATCCTCTAATGGCATCAATTTTTGTTATTTAAATAATTAATCTAAATTAGCTAATAGGCCTCATTTGTAAGAGTATAATTTAATATTACTTGTTTACTAAATTGCATAAATACAGTTTCAAAAATGAAGGACTCATTTTTGCATTAATCATTCTTACTTTCTCCAATTTTTTTAAATGTTTATTTATTTGAGAGAGAGAGACAGAGAGAGAGAGAGAAAGCAAGCAGGGGAGGGACAGAGAGAGGGGGAGGGGCAGAGAGAGAGGGGGAGACAGAATCTCAGGCAAGCTCCAGGCTCTGAGCTATCAACACAGAGCCCCCATGTGGCGCTCAAACTCATGAGCCCTGAGATCACAACCTGTGCCAAAGTCAGTCGCTTAACCTACTGAGCCGCCCCAGTGCCCCTTACTTTCTCTATTTTAAGGGGATGTTATCTGCTTTTTTAGGCTTTGATTATTTTATTATCAAGCCCTATTTAAGACAACAGTTATGAGTCCATAATATGTAAGAAATGCCAAAATGAGAAAGACATAGTCCTTATTCTCTGAGAGGTGATATGAGTTGTACATAGATGACTGTAATAGAAAATACAAAGAGCTAAATTTCATGAGGTACTTACAAGAGTACAGTATTTGAGGAAAATATTTCAGGAATAGTAATTAGTGATTGAGAAATGTTTCATAGTAGAAATATTTCATGTCTTAGAATGTCAACTTTATTTAATTAAACAGTGAATTTTATTATGAAAGATGGAAAACATCTTAGCAAAACAAAGTAACACATTTTAGTAAAGATTATTCTAAAAATAAGAAAAGTTTTTCTTCTTTAGAGAGCCTTAGACTATAAACATTAAAATGTATTTTTCTCAGAGCCCCACCACCCTTTGTTTTCTCTAAGTGTTGGCCTAATAGCAACTATAGTACAATATTTAAAGCAGTAGTCATTTATGTCTCTTGTAGTTTTAAAGTTCAACGCATATTCACCTACAAAATTACAGATCTATTGGTTATCTTACTTATTAAGATGTCTTACTGCCTAAGACTTGTTTTGAATTTCTGCAACACATTTGGGTGGGGTTGTTTTCTCTAAGCTTTACATTCTGTTACAAAACTTTAGTTTTTGGTTTATTGTTAGTAAGTGAATACTTCAGGCATTTTTCCATGTACGTTTCCATATATTTTCTCCATGTATTTCCAGTCCAGTTTTAAAGGCATGTCAATATTAGGTAGATCTAAAAATTAAAATATATAAATTAAGGGCCAATTATTTACTCCATAATTTTTTTTTTTTTTTTGCTTTTAACAAAAGTCCTTAAATAGTTTCCCTGTACCTTTAAAATATAAACAAAATCATGGTATTTTAAGAACATACCTTTGTTATAGTATGGTATATCATATTGATTGGTAACTGTTAATTTTTCTTTTGGTACAAGTGTGAATTATATTATTGAATTATGTTGAATTATTAGTGTATTGAATTATATTTTTATTATATTGCATTACTACTGAATTATATTATTTCCATATCTGTTGTTATCATTTCTTTAAAATCCATTTTCTTTGTTTAGGTCCTCCCTCTCCAGTTGAATACCTTGTCAGATGAATTTCTATGCCCCTCCAATGAATTTATTTGAGTTTAATCTGCACTTCATTTTTTGCTTTTTCTTCTGAATGGTTCTTATTCAGAACTGGCACTTTTGTTGGCTCACTGATTAAATCGCCCTAGGATTCATGAGTTTAAGAAGTCAACTCCAAAATATCGATTGTGTAAGGAATCATTTGAAAAGGGAAGGGATGTTGTTATGTTTAGAATTGTTTCAGGGCTTTATACAGCCTGATGTGTGTTGTACAGTATATAACCACTATTAAAATAGAAACTGGAATTGTGAAATGCCCTTCCAATTCTGTGATTATTTTTTGAATCTTTTTTAAAATGTGCTTTTATTAGCGATCTGCAAATGACCAGCACTGGAGGTTTGAAGTATGATTGTGACCCTGTGTGTGTGTGTGTGTGTGTGTGTGTGTGTAAAACCAGGTTTACATCAACAAATATTAAAATATATGAATATTTTCATTAGAAACTAAACCAAACCTTTCAGTTACATGAAGAGCAGTGCTACAAGTCAGATTTCAGGTAGGGACTAAGTAATACCTGAAGTCTTAGAGCAAAATTAGTGGATAATGTATCAAATGAACAAAATATAAACTTACTAAAAATCAAGTACAGGCCTTTAAGTATATAGTTTGACTAAGCATTGGTGCTAATTCTTGTTAGTCTAGGCAGCTTTCTAATTTTCCTACTGCTAATTTGTGTGCCAATAAAAGATGGTGGAATCAACATCTGTTTTTCAGTGAAAGGAAGTTTAACTCTCATGCAGAAAAAGCAGTGTTTTCAGCATTTGTCATTTAAACAAATAGAAATGAGTTTAACAAAATGTTATGTTCAGACAAAGCACCAGATAAAATATTTTATGCTTGTTTTATTCTCATTCTAACATCAAGTCCTCCCTCCAGTGGCTGCTGTTACAGCATTTTCCTTTTTCACCTTATTTTGGAAAACAAGGAAAGTTGTTATTGTTTTTCGCAGAATTAAAGCCCATTTTTGTGTCATGTTGAAAGATTGGCAGATGATACTCTGTGGGATATAGTCTTTTGTGACTGGAGTCCATCCGTTCATAGTCAACGGGACATATTATTCTGAATTCAATTCTTAGTCCTCATCTTTCATTTTCCAGTTGCTTATAACTGCCTCTTATGCCAGCATTAAAAGATTTTAATTGCTTGTATATGCCTCAAAGGCAGATTTACTTGTTATACTTATTAGAGGCAGTATGCCAAGCAATGAACAAAAACATAAATGACAGTTGATATTGTCAGAAATTCATAGTTATATTCTTAAATATTATAAAGTTGTTGGACGTTATTATTTTTAATAGATGTTTTAAAAATATTTACAGTTTATCTTTTAAGTAGCTTGTACCAAAGCTTCTGAGGAAATCAATTTTTATTCAGAATATTAGTTCCATTTTAAAACAGTCAATGAATCAATTGGATTTTAGTGATACCATATTTCATCGATATATAGCTGCTCTGAGGTTTACTCAATACCTGTTTATTCTTTTGCCTTATAACTGCTTCTACTAGGGTTTATTCACCAGCAGGACACCCAAATTTCTGATTAAATACATGAGACTGGACTCTCAACATTATGTTTAGAGGAAAATGCCCCAAAGAACAAATTACAAAAGGCAGTGCTACTAAAATTAGTTATAATATTCTTTTTATTTTAATGCTTTTCTTTATTACTTATTTAAAAATACATTGTTGATAAACAAAAAAATTATATACAGCCAGGACCTGTGTGATTATGTGTGTGATTTAAAAGTGTCCACCCTGTAATGCTTCTGCAAGCTATAAGCCATAATGATATGATGAACAGCTGTAAATTCATCATTCAATCCAAGGCTCAAAGCACTGTCAATAACTAGAATTGACCTATATGTCTCTCCTGATCTCATGCCCCTTCCACCTTCCCAGAGGTGATCACTGTTCTGAATTGTGTTTTTTTCTCTTGATTTTTCTTACAGTTTTATTACCTAAATTTTGATACCTTTAAATTGTTGTAGTTTCGTTTCGTTTTGAGCTCCGTATAAATGGTATTATAATGTATGTAGTTTCCTGAGACTTTGTTGTTAACTCAATATTATTTAAAAATCTGGAAAATTTATCCATATTTTTGAGTGTGGTTATGGTTTATCCACTTTCACTACTATGTAGTATTCATCTCTATTAATATGCTACAGTAGATTTGCCCTCCTGTAATTGAAGAACAGCCCTTTCCAGTTTCGGTTGGCAGACTTTAAGATGGTCCCCAATGATTTTTTCTTCTTGATATCCATGCTTTTGTGTAGACCCTTCCTTCATTGAATAGGATTGTCCTCTGTACCAGTTGAGTATCAGGGAAGTGATGTTGAAACCTTGGCAGTGTTTTCCTTGCTCTCCTGGCTCTCTCTCAGAAGCCATGTCATGGTTATCCTCAAGGAGACCTGTGAAGACTCCCATGTGGGAGATATTGAGGCTTCTAACAACTAATATCAGTAATTTATTTGGGTGAGTGAGCCGCCTCTGGATCTAGCCAGATTTGGCCAATGTATCTTCACTGAAACCTCACGAGCCTGAGTCAGAACCTCCAAGCTGGGATGCTCTTAAATTTGTGATCCACTGATACCATGAGAGATTATAAATGTTTACTGTTTTTGGCAACTACATTTTGAGATAATTTGTTACATAGTTATAGATCATGAAAAAAACTGGCTTTTTTGATGACATGAACATTTTGTGAACATTGACATACCTGTTTCGTGATATTGATGTACAGGACCAAGTAGTGACCCAAAATATGAGATTGTTTGTTGGGTAAAAAATTATAAGAATGTTTACTTTGGAAGTCTCATGCCAATTTTTCTAAAGTTTTTGTACATATATGTATATTTTTTTATGTTTGTTTGTTTAAGTAATCTCTACACTCCATTGTGGTGCTCAAACTCATAACCCGAGGTCAAGAGTTGCATGTTCTTTTGATTGAGCTAGCCAGGTGCTCCTACTAATTTATATTTTGATCAGCAATGTGAATAAGAATCTTCATTAAGCTCTGTTGGTTCTTTTGACATTGTCAGATTTCTTAATTTTTTCTAGTCTAGTGAGTGTAAAATAATATCTCATCACATTTTTATTCCCTGCCCGAACATCAAAACGGTAGTCTCCTATATTTTTCCCCTAAAAAGCTTAAAGTTTTGTTTTTCACATTTATGCCCTAATGCATTCAAAATTGATCTCTATGAATGGAATGAGGTAGGTATCTAATTTTTTCTTTCTTTCTTTCTTTCTTTCTTTCTTTCTTTCTTTCTTTCTTTCTTTCTTTCTTTTTCTTTCTTTCTTTCTATGTGGTTAACCAGTTGTTCCAATTATTGAAAAGTCCATTCTTTCCCCAGTGATATGTTAGTATCATCTGTGTCACACGAATCTGTTTTGTGGATCTGTTTTGTAGTTCTGTTGCTCAGTTTGTTTATTCCAATACTAATGACTTACTTGGTTAGTTTTGGTAATACCTAGTAAGGTAAGTCTTCATAACATATTCTTCTTTAGGAGTGTCTTAGCTCTTCTTGGCCATTTTTTTTTTTTTTTTTTTTTGAAATTTTTTAATAAGTTTTTTTTTTTTTTTTTTAAAGTTGGGTTTGAGAGGAATTATATTAAATCCATTTATCAGAGGAAAATTGATATCTTTACAGGATTGGGTTTTTCTGTCCATGAATATGGTATATCTCTTTGTGTATTTCATTCTTCATTAATGTCTTTCAATAACATTTTCTCATTTTGTGCTTATAGATTTAACATACCTTGTGTTAGATTTATTCTTACTATGTAGATTTTTATTTTTTGCAATTATAAATGGTGGTTTTTTTTTTGTTTAAACTATGTTTTACAACTGGTTGTTGCTGGTATTGATACAGTTTATTTTTATATATAAATTACTTTAGCCATCCTGCTAAATTCTTTTTATTCTACATCTCAGCAAGGGAGGGGCAGAGGAAGAGGGAGAGATTTTTTTTTTTTTTTTAATTATTTAAATTCAGGTTAGTCACCATACAGAGTAGTTAGTATTGGTTTCAGGAGTAGAACCCAGTGATCCATCACTTACATATAACTCCCAGTGCTCATCCCAACAAGTGCCCTCCTTAATGTCCATCACCTACTTAGCCCATCCCCCCATCTACCTCCCCTCCAGCAATCCCCAGTAGGTTCTCTATACTTAAGAGTCTCTTGTGGTTTGCCTCACTCTCTGTTTTTATCTTATTTTTCCTTCCCTTCCCCTATGGTCATCTATTTTGTTTCTTAAATTCCACATATGAGTGAGAGAATCTTAAGCAGGCTCCACACCCAGTGCTGAGCCTGAGGCGGGCTCAATCTCAAGACCATGGGATCAGAAGCTGAGCTGAAATCAAGATTCATATGCTTAACTGACTGAGCCACCCAGGTGCCCCATCTTGTTTTTTGATTCTAGAAAATCTTGTTTCTTGGCTCTTGTTTTGTTGTTGTTTTAGATAGTCATACTATCTACAAATAGTAACTTTCTCTTCTCAATCTATATATATGTATTTAAACAGTTTTTTTGTGTGTTTATTTTTGTGAGAGAGAGGCAGAGCATGAGTGGGGGAGGGGCAGAGAGAGAGGGAGACACAGAATCTGAAGCAGGCTCCAGGCTCTGAGCTGTCAGCACAGAGCTGGATGCGGGCCTTGAACTCATGAACCAGACCATAACCTCAACGGAAGTTGGACGCTCAACCAACTGAGCCACCCAGGTGCCCCCAATCCTTGTATATTTTTTGTTTTCTTTTCTATAACTTATTATACTAGAAAAGCGTCCAGAAAACTTTGATTAGAGGTGGAAATAGTAAAGTGGTAATGATGGGCATTCTTTTCTGGTACGTGATTTTAAAGAGAATGTTTTTAATATATTACCATGAAGAGCAGTTTTACTGTATTTTTGTTTTGTTGAATCTCTTTATTATGTTAAGGGTGTTCCTTTTTCCCAGTTTACTATGACTTTTCTTCCTAATATGAGTATTGAATTTTATTACTTTTTCTGCAGATATTGAAATTGTTATTATTTCTTCCTTTATGTTAATTTAGTGATATTTCTAGGTATCCTTAGTTTTGTAATGTACCTTCCAAGTTTAGTTATTTTCAACAGGAGGGTCGCTCAAAGGACAGAGCTATAATGTTGAAAATGAAATCTAGTTGTAAAATTCTTGACTCTCATGATGATAGGAAGGGATTCTACCAACTTTTGCATAAGTAGACAATAGTAATGAGAGCTATCTGGCATACTGTGTTTAAGCATAAGTCTAATACATAAATGACTTAACATTTCACAAAGTGCCCTTGTACTGACAACTTCAGTGTCATGTGGCTAAGTAAGGTTGTCTTTTGTTGGGGAAAAAACATATTTTGTGGACGCCAAGAGGGCTCAAAGCCTTTTGCTTTTGGAATAAGAGAATTTGTTGTCTGAAATCCTTTGTTAATTTAGGCAAGGTATGAATTGTGTGTATTATTTTCTGAATGAAGTAAATAACCAATGTAACTAATATGGTAGTTTAAAAGGATGACTTGAGATTTCAAATTCCTAATTCTTTTTTTTTAAGATCAGATTTTGTAGTATCACAACAGTATAGAGCCTCTCCAAATCTTTCTGAATTCTTTGCTGTTGGTTTCAGGATTGGGCATTGTTGAAATATGGTACAAATGTGAAATTCTGGAAAGTGCTATCACTTTATAAAGAACTGGGAAATTCCAGAAGTGAGAAAGAAATCCATTTCGAAGGCACTTAAATGATGATACTCCCACTTGTTAACACGTTTATGTAAAGTCAGCCTTCACAGACATTTCCCCCTTAAATAAATAACAAGGAGTGCACTGTCAGTAGACATTGAATCTGAGTGGTACTTATATGCCTTATTTGCAGTACAATTGTGGTCTCCAGAAGCTTAACTTTACCATTAAACTTTATTGCTAGTGTTATTAGCGTGGTTTACAGGCATTAAGAGTAAATTGCTTGATCCTCTGCTTAAGTTTTTATTTTTGTTTGTATAGCAAACTTCCATTAACTTCTGTTAACTTTGAAGTAAGTTAATAGAGTATGTGGGATCAGTTCTGATAACAATAACACTAATAATAAAGCAGTTATTATTAAATTTCATTCCTTGTTAGAAATTGCATAACATTGGGGTGTTACTAAGTAGTATGTGGCCAAGGAATTAACAAATCATAACCGAAGTGAATCAGTGAATCATTGAATCATTGGAAGAAGTACGTAAGGAATAATGACAGGCCAGGGAGGCAAATTACCATTGACAGAGAACTCCCAATGCACAGAATTAGAAGAAGCTAGACTAGAGCACTGTGAATTATAAAACCTTTATATATGATGTTTACCTTTTATACCTGGGAAATACTGTGTTTGCCCCTAATGTTTAGATAGAGCAGGCCTAGATGGTTCCTAGCCTGGTTCTGGTGGGAGGGATGGTAGGGACATCTGAAAAGGGAAGTTCTTTAAGTGAGTCTGCCTAAAGCCCACTTATCACTCCTGTTTCTTAGAAGGAATAGAGAAGATTGAGTGAAAGGGGCAAGCCTGTTCCCTTTCTGTGCTGTGCCTTGATGTTTGGCATTTAGCTATACAGAAGAGATGGAGAGAGAGAACCATTTAATACGCAGTGAGGTACACTACTCTAGTGTATCTCTTTTGCACTATTGGAATCATCACCTTGAAAAGAAACCTTGTGGGGCATTTGGGTGGCCCAGTCGGTTAAGCGTCTGACTCTTGATTTTGGCTCAGGTCATGATCTCAGGGTTCATGAGTTCAAGCCCTGTGTCGGCCTCTGTGCTGGCAAGGAGGAGCCTACTTGGAATTCTTTCCCTCTTCTCCCTTCGTGCATGTGCATGCATGCTCTCTCTCAAAATAAAATAAACTTAAAAAAAAAAATGACAAGAAACCTCCCCATTAGCAATCACTTTTTACTCCCCTCCTCCAACACCCCAAACCCATTAAGTTACTTTCTCTCTTTCTGTGGATTTATTTGCTTATTCTTGTCATTTCTTATAAATGGAATTCTATAATATATGGTCTTTTGTAACTGATTTCTTTTATTTAGCATAATGTTTTCAAGGTTATTCATGTTGTAGCATGTATCAATACTTCATTTTTTATGAGTTAATAATATTCTAGTGTATGGATATACCAAATTTGTTTATCCAGTCATCACTTGATAGGCATTTACTTTCTGGCAATTATGAATAATGCGTTTGTGAACATTTGTGTTTAAGTTTTGGTGTGGACATGTGTTTTCATTTCTCTTGGGTATATACCTAGAAGTGGAATTGCTGGGTCATATGGTAAATCTATGTTTAACATTTTAGGGAACTGCCAAACTTTTCTAAAATGAGTGTATGCCAGTTTACATAATACATAATAATGTATGAAGATTTCAGTTTCTCTACATTCTCACCAATACTTGCTATTATCTTTCTTATTTATTATAACCTTGCCTGAGGGTGTGAAGTGGTATCTTACTATGGTTTTGATTTTCATTTTTCTAATGGCTAAGGATGTTGAGCATGTCTTTTTTGGGTGCTCTTTCGTCATTTGGATATCTTCTTTGGAGAAATGCCTATTCATATCCTTTGTTCATTTTTAAAGTTAGGTTATTTTTCTTTATTGTTGAGTTGCCAGAGTTCATTATATATTCTGGATACATCTTGTCTCAACATAATGAAACTTTTTTAACTTCCAGAAAAAACATTAAGAAAAGTACAGTGTCACAGATCGGATTTTTTAGAAACAGGTGCTGAGATAAAATTTGGTGTGAAAGATGTGGAAGACCAACACTTGGGGCACCTGGGTGGCTCAGTGGGTTGAGCGTCTGACTTCGGCTCAGGTCACGATCTCATGGTTCGTGAGTTCGAGCCCCACATTGGGCTCTGTGCTAACAGCTCAGAAAATGGAATCTGCTTCAGATTCTGTCTCTCCCTCTCTCTGCCCCTCCCCTGCTCACATTCTTTCTCTCCCTCAAAAAAAAAAAAAAGAACAACACTTAGGAGAAGAAGAAAGACAACAGGATTGGTCGGATAGAGAAGTTGAACTTAATGCAGGCCTGACCAAACCTCTACCAACCTGAAGATGAGCCCCGCAGCAAATATTGCCTGTCAGAGGCAGGCCTTCATATTCCCACTGGGCTCAGTCAGCGACTGAGACAGTCAACCTGGGAAGGGCACCACCTTGAGTGAGACAGCTCTCGGCATCTGAGGCAGACTCTGAAGTGGGGAACAGTTGGAGGCTCTTTGCTAACTGTACTCCATGCTGCTGCGTAGCAAGTTCTCCTTGAAGGTGCATCTCGGGGCGGGGGGCGGGGGGGAGGGTTCACTTTAGTGTCTACCACATGCATATTATATTTTAAAATCTAAGTTTAACCTTTAGTTCACATAGTTTAGCAGAGATGCTGGTAAGCATATATATGGAATGAGAAAATGTGATGTAGACTTTGCAAGTAAGTTATTACTGCTATTTCATGGTATTGGCTACTTTGAAATCTTATGAATATAGTTAATTTCTCTTTGTTGAATTTGACCTGGAGTTATGTATATTTATAATATTATTTATGTTTACCATAGAATTAAAGTCTGTTAAGTAGCTTACATGACATTTATATTTGACCCATATAAAGGAGGTTATTTGTTTTACATGTTCTGTTTTTGCAAAATTTTGAGCATATCTTTTTGAGAATTATTTTGTCCTCATCCATAGCTCTGCTATTTCTGCTCCATATTATGAAAACTTCATAAAAGATTGCTTAAATTAGTTTTTCTTTTGAGGGGCTTCAAAATTGAGAACTTAGTCCTTGTTTAATTTTTTAGCTTCAGCTTTAGCATTGTCTTGCAGATACTCTAAGGATTTCTTTCTAGTCTTGTTTAGTTTGTCTTTTTGCTAGGCAAATAGTAATGTGAAACCTATCCAGATGACTTCTAGTTTTGGAACCTGTTAAAAGGCATGGTAGTACATTATTAGTTTCTTCTAAAATCTTTGTATATAAGGGGTGCCTGGGTGGCTCAGTCGGTTAAGCGTCCGACTTTGGCTCAGGTCACGATCTCCGGTCCGTGAGTTCGAGCCCCGCGTTGGGCTCTGTGCTGATTGCTCAGAGCCTGGAGCCTGTTTCAGATTCTGTGTCTCACTCTTTTTCTGACCCTCCCCCGTTCATGCTCTGTTTCTCTCTGTCTCAAAAATAAATAAACGTTAAAAAAAAATATTTTAAATCTTTGTATATGATATTCCTTACCTTTTGACTTTTTCTTTTAAATATTTGATTTACCAAAAGTATTGTCAGGAATGATGAGGAGTGTTTTTATCAATCTTAATTCTGAACAGCAAACCAAATAGACTGAGACAGTTTTGGTTGACAGCTGTCATCTATATGTAATTAACTATGTCCAACTTACTCAGACTCCATATTGGACTACTTGCTGATAATATAAATTAGTACACAAAAGTGAAAACTTCCTATAGGATAAATGAGAAGTTGAAACTGGAATAGTTTTTTTGATTGGAGTTAAATAGTATGACTCCACCATGCAGGTAAAGGAGCTCATAAGTAGGAGCTCCTATCCAGAAGACTAGAGTTAAAATCCCAACCATCCCTTGCTGATCTGGCATACCTGACCCAGGTTACTTTGCTTTTCATATATCCCATGATGCCTCATCTCTGTAAAATGCAGATATGTCAACCCCTCCTTTCCCTGACAGTTGTGGAGATAACCTAATAAAGTAATGGGTATGAAAGCACTTGTTAACTTTGTGACCAACATATGCTATTTAGGAGATATTTAGAACAGTATTCTTCTTTGGATACATTTTTACCTAAATCAAGTTAGAACTCACATACTTGAACATTTTCCAGACACATATTTAATAAGATTAGAAAAGAATATAACCGGGGCACTTGGGTGGCTCATTTGGTTAAGTGTCTCACTCTTGGTTTCGGCTCAGGTCACGATCTCACGGTGTTGTGGGTTTGAGCTTCACATCAGACTTTCCACTGCCAGTCCAGAGGCTGCTTGGGATTCTCTCTGTCTCTGTCTCTGTCTCTCTCTCTCCCCCTCCCTCTCCTCCCTCTGCCCCTCCTCCACTTGTGCTCTGTCTCTCTCAAAATAAATAAACTTAAAAAAAAAAGAATACAAACAAATTATATGAAGAAAATTAATTTATATTTCATTATGATTATCTTCAGTATAGTTTTGGAAACCCAAGTCAACTCAACAGGTATTTATTATGGGGCTTTATTATTTCTTTTTAGAATTCATCCAAACAGTTCATATCAGAAGTTTCTCATTCCTCGAAGTTGGACTAATTTGGGTATCCTTGTGTTTGAGTACAAATTAATTGGAATCCAATTTTGTTTGATATTATGTGGATTACTAATATTTATAGAGAAATTTATTGTTTTCAAAATGTGTATGCATTTTTTTTAAATGTTTATTTTTTGAGAGAGAGAGAGCAGGCATGCGAGTGGGGGTGGGGCAGAGAGAGGAGGACAGAAGATCTGAAGCCTGCTTCACACTGACAGCAGTAAGCCCCATGTGGGACTCAAACTCATGAGCTGTGAGATCATGACCTAAGCCCAAGTCTGACGCTCAACCAACTGAGCCACCCAGGCGCCCCTTCCATACATTCTTTGATATCATCTTCATAATTGCCCTGTAAAAGGAAGTGCTGTTATTTTTCTTAAGGAAGTTATGACTTTCTCAAGATAACCCACCTTGTAGGTGGTAGAATTGAGATTAAAATGCTGAATTTCTCATACCAAACCTCCTATATCACATTGACTGGGAAACTAAGAAATTACTTCAGAAAGCGTTAGATTGGATTCAGGTATGTCAACTTTGATCCAAGCATCGATGACATTCTCAGTAGAAGATGCCATTTTCTATGTACCATGAGCCCATATTACCCTGGGCTTTGTCTTCTGTGTCTGCTCTAGCCTGATACGCTTGTTCTTGTGCCTTTTCCCCAGTCCGATATGTATATGCACACACACCCTCCAAACTTCTTTCTTTTTTTTCTTTTTGAGAGAGAGAGTGAATATCTTAAGTAGGCTCCATGCTCACCATAGAGCCCAATGTGGAGCTCAGTGTCACAACTGTGAGATCATGACATGAGCCGAAATCAAGAGTCAGTTACTGAATGGACTGAACCACGCAGGTGTCCCCAAACATACATTTTTTGTGCTTCAGCCTCAGAACTATAAGCTGTCCAGGATTATTATGAAGTAACCTTTGCTGATGAGCAATTTCTGAATAACATAGATATTTTAATTATAATTTGGGCAAATCTTTTGGTTTCTCGCAAATCTTTGGTACCAATTCAAAAAGTACTTGTGGCACTACTTACCACAAGAAGGGCATTATGAGCTGGATTTCCAGAGCCTGACTTAGTAAACGTAGATTCTTTGGGACCAAATCAGCTCTAAAGGTCCCAGGGAATTCAGTTTTACTTGTCTTGTGATGTATTTTATACTTGCATCGTTGCATTCAGAATGGGAGGTGGAAAGCCTTCAATTGCAAAATCATCTATATCTAGTCCTTATTTAATACCTACCTAAAAACAAGCAGATGTAGGAAACAGGCTTCTGTATATTTCCCTGTACATATTATAAGTGCTCATGCCATATTTTGAGCAAACAGGGCAACTAAGAAATATTCTACTCTTTCATGTTTTGAAATGCTGACTGGATAAAGATTACACATGACAAGTTATTTATAGCTTTATTTATACTTAGTGGATTCTCTGTTGGAATCATAGAAGGAAAGAAGATATGATAATTGCTTTGTGTAGTTCACAGAATGAAATTGCAAACTGAGATGTTTTGAATCTTGTTTATACTACAACCATTTCTAGGAAACCATATTTAAACAGCAGTGGTTATCATGAAGTATACAACGTGTCAACTGTGTCCCAATTCACATCAGTAAAAACCTTCTACCACTTTATTCCCTATAACCTAACCTCCATCAGATAATACTAAATAAACTATGTTGAGTGCACATATTAATATATATCAAATGTATCAAACGGGTTGCTGGCCACATTTTCAGTAGTGTTTATCTGTGGTCATGCAGGTTATAACTCTGAATTTTTATTAGGAAAACTAAATTGAGAATTTATAATGTTCCCGATTTAGCTTCACCAGCTGTGCCACAGCCATGGAAGATAACTTGAGAGGGCAAAAATCTAACAGTGAATGAGAGAGCAACAGACAAATTGCTTTCGCTTCATGCTTACCTGCTTTGCATCTGCTGCTAGAAGGTTTAGGATCACAGATAATAATTAGTACTCTTGTAACATACATATCATCACTTAAGTAAATTGCAACGTGAAATTTTTTGATTATATCATAAAATAAGAATATGATTATTGGTATATAATTTTGAGAATCTTGAAAATTATTCTTTAAAATGTGAATTTCTCCCCCAACCCCCATCTCTTATTTGTAAATTCAGCAAATAACCAGTGAGTTCCAAACATGCCAGACATGTGCTAGGGACAGACACAATACCTGTCCTCAGTGAGATCAAAATCTAAAGGGGGGATATGTATTAAACATTGTGGAGTATTTAGAGCTTTTTCCAAGGTTTTGTGTTTTTTTGTTTTTTTGTTTTTTTGTTTTTTTTAGATATAATTGACATGTAACACTATGTAAGTCTAAGGTATACAATGTAATGATTTATATACATATGTATGGCAGAATGATTCCACAATAAGGTTGGTTAACACATCCATCACCTCACGTAGTTAACCTGCTTCGTGTGTGTGTGATGAGAGCTTTTAAGATCTACTCTCTTAGCAACTTTCAAGTTTGCAATATAGGATTGTTAACTGTAGTCACCCTGCTCTACGTTAGATCTCCAGAACTTTAAAATGTGAATCTTGAAAATGACTCTAGCACCAAAAATATTCTATAATTTCACTTTCATTGAAACAGTCACAATGAGATAATAGTATACATTCTTCTGTTTAAAATTTTTTTTTAATTAAAAAAAATTTTTAACATTTATTTATTATTGGGAGACAGACCGTTAGCAGGGGAGGGGCAGAGAGAGAGGGAGACACAGAATCTGAAGCAGGCTCCAGGCTCTGAGCTGTCAGCACAGAGCCCGACGCTGGGCTCGAACTCACAAACCAAGAGATCATGATCTGAGCTGAAGTCGGACGCTTAACTGACTGAGCCAATCAGCCGCCCCTCAGTTTAAAACTTTTTTAATATTTATTTATTTTTGAGAGAGAGAGCGAGCAAGCAGGGGAAGCGTAGAGAGAGAAGAAGACAGAATCTGAAGCAGGCTCCAGGCTTTCAGCTGTCAGCACAAAGCCTGACACGGGGCTCAAACTCATGAACCGTGAGATCGTGACCTGAGCCAAAGTCAGACGCTTAACTGACAGAGCCACCCAGGCGCCCCAAATTCTTCTGTTTAGTAATCAGGCAATTTGGGGCCATTGAAAAATAACCAAACCACTTATATTTAGAAGAAATATTGGATTGGCAGGAGGATAGATTTATTAAACACTGCAAGAAGCCCTTGTAGATAGTTATGGAATTGTTAACAGAGAGCGGTGCATGAGATTTCTCATTATGAACATTTCTTTTTTCTTTTCCTTTTTCTTTCTTTCTTTCTTTCTTTTTTTTTTTTTTTTGAGTGAGTTGGAGAGTATGCAAGTGCAGGAGAGATAGTTGGGGCGGGGGGGAGAGAGAGAGAGACAGACAGACACACAGGTAGACAATCTCACGCAGGCTAAATGCCCAGCACAGAGCCCAACATGGGGCTCAATCTCATGACCATGATACCATAACCTGACCCAAAGTCAAAAGACATGCTTAGCCAACTGAACCATCCAGGTACCCTGTGAACATTTCTCTTTAATTTCTGCTATAGGATGGTGTATAATAGGGAATTGCTGGTAAGACTTGTATGGAAACCTGTGGGACTTGACAGATAAGACCAATTCCTGTACGTAAATAGATAAACCTTTATAACAGTGTTGTAATTATCATTCTAGGTCTTACGTGTTTTACAAGTTGGCAGTTTGTTTTGCTAGCCCCCACCCAGGCCATGACCATGTCTGTTTTACTCACCACTGCACCCTGGTATCTTATACATTGTCCACCATACAAACTATGATATGTTTCTTGAAGGAATGTAGACACATTTTATTCACGTAGATTGACAGAGTTTTTAGTTACCTATTCACAGAAGAAAAATAACTTCTTTCCTGCTAAGTGGAAATGCCTTCCTACTCAAAAGTACTCTCATATTCTACTTTTTCCTATTAGGAAACCTCACTCCATTGAGAAGCAGTATTATTGCTAATAATAGCAATGATCAGATGTATATACCTTCTATAATATTAATTCTCAGCCACCATTATTTGGGCTATATTTTATGAATGAGGATACTGAAGATTTTGGATGTTAAGTGACTTGTTCCTGACCACAGAGCTATTATTAGGCAGTGAAACCAGGATACATTTATAACAATTAAAAAATATATAAGCCAGAGTATATTGAGCACTTAATTATGCATCAGGTACTATGCTAGATCTTTTATTTTCCATTTAATCTGAGTGTAACCATATGAGGGAAACATGATTATCATTGTTATTTTTCACATTTGGAAATAAGGCACAGAGAAGCTAAATAATTTGTCAGGGGTATGTGGTAGTTGATGGTAAAGCCAGATGGTCTTTCCTCTTATACTACCTGCCCCCACCCCACCCTCCCTCAGTTAGAATTGAGATAAGGACAATACGATTTATGACTGTTTGAGACATTCATAGTTTTAAAATATTATTTTCAGTGTTGGTATTTTTATTTTCTGCTATACTTAGCTGATTATGAAAATGCCTCAGTTTTTAAAGATAGTTATAAAATAGCCCTCCAAAAGGAAACTGAAATTTTCTTTGTGGATAGCAAATAAATTGGGTTCCTCAATCAGAGGAATTTTCAGTGTTGTTTTATTATTGTCATGAATGTAGTTTTTATAGAATTTCATTAACAGTTATAGATTGACTAAATTAGTTTAACTTTTTCCATTGTATGTGTTTCATTTTTGTCCCTTAAACCTTAGGAGTAGTGTTTTTGTTTGTTTGTTTGTTTGTTTGTTTTACTCTTCATGGGCATACTGGGAAAAAACTTCTATTTGTGGAGTAAATGCCTTCCCTTTGGCCAAAATGGAGCAGAATTAGATCTTAATAAACATAATTTTATATTATGATTGTTTACTGGAGTGACATTTATATGGCTTCCAGATACTGAATTTGACATAGTTTCATTTTTAAAACGGGCTAATTTTTTCCCTTAAAGTTATATTTTGAATTACACCAGAGGTAGCTTATAGCTACCTTACATAGTTTGTATTTTTCTCCTTCTGCTGTCTGTTCCAGGTCGAAGACATTCTGACTTTGTAATTGGCACAAGCTTATAGTTCATTTTAAAAGAAATTTCAGGCTTTTGAAATTACCTGGAGATATTTAAAAAAAAATTAGATGATCGAGAACTAAACTTACACAGTAAGTTTAGCTAAATTACATTCAGCAACTTTAGGTATCTGTATGTATAAGGCATTGTGTTTGGTGACATGAGAGATATAAAGATGACAAAAACTTGATACCTTTATCCTGGGACTTGTAATCTGTTAGCCAACCCAGACAAATACATAAATAACTATAATGCAAGGCAGGCTATGATAAGTAACTGTGGTATAGGCATCAACAAAGTGCAGTGGGAAATCAGAATAGAGATTAATCCCAACTGGGAGGATCTATGAAGTTCTCATGGAGTAGGTAGGATTGAGTAGAGCTTAATTTATTGCTTTCATTCATTCTAGACTGTCTTCTGAAGATTGATGTCTATTTCCTTGAGCTCTTTAATTTTGTTACCAATTTGGATAAGCATGGCACAAATCCAGCAGGGAGGTCCAGATGAAAAAGAAAAGACTACAGCACTGAAAGGTACATGCTTAATTTGCTTTTTTAGGGGTTTTCATTGTTCCTCATGAAGGTATAGGAATATTTAGGTGATCTTCCTTTCATTTCAGTTCTAAAATAAGAATATTAGTATTTAATCCATTTGTAACTCTTTGTATCCCTCACAACTGTCTCAGTGTCTGAAGTGTAGTATGTACTCAGTAAATAAATCACAGAATCACATACTTTTACAACTGTAGGAAATCTTAAGTCTTTTCTTATCCAAAGTCATCTATTTAAAGGTAAAACTAACACTATACGTCTCTTGAGTCAAGATTAAGTGCCATTATCATATTTTTGTTGATCAGAATGTCATGCTTGGCTAGGGTAATGGTGTGCCTAATAATCCAGTATTCTATCTTCATGGCATTAATTAGGAATATATTTTTGATAGTTTTTAAAATTAAAAAAAAAATTATTTTAGAGGGAGAGACAATTCGTAAGCGGGGGAAAGGGGCAGAAGGAGAAAGAGAGACTCTTAAGCAGTCTCCACACTCAGCATGGCGCCTGATGCAGGGCTTGATCCCACGACCCTGGGAGTCAGATGCTCAGCCTACTGAGCCACCCGGGGGCCCTGAATTAGGAATATTTTTTGAGAGGCTTTCCATGTTAACATCTCAGAAAGAATCTGCCCAAGCCATTCTTCCGGAATTTTGAATTCTAGACTTTTTAAGTCTGCAATCTAAAAGAATTTTACTCCTAAATGTGCATTTTTGAGCTGAAAGATTTCTTCATTATTATATATTTCAATCTAACTGTCTAGTGACTTACCCCAGATCAGCTTACCTAAGTAATTTGTATGTGGTCTCACAGTTACTTTCTTTGATGGTGAAAGAAAATCTTATGGATTTTCTAAATGTTGAGATGCCATCTGTGCTAGATAATGAATCTTTTATTCAATGTAGAGTCTTTGTGGTCTTCAAGATGCTTTGTAGGTGATGGCCCAAATGAATGTGTACCAGACCATCTTAGTTGCAGCCATTTCTCTGAATCCCTCACTGCTATCCTGCCCTGCTTTATGAGGCTGGATGATAAAGATATCTCAAGATTCTCTCTTTCGACCTTACTTTATCTCTTTTCTTGAAAGCCTAAAGCATATAAGTATGTAATAAAGAAGCCAGCCTCATCTTGTCCCTGCTTTTAGAGCTAATGTTCTCTCAATGGAATGGTGTAGCTAGCCTGTACCTTCAAAAATGGAAAATGGCTAAGAGCATTACTTTCTTCTCACAAATGTGAGAGATGATGTAATGGATCAGAGTGGTCGCAGAAAGGATGATGACAGATTCTGGTTGTGTTGTGAAGAAAGAGATGACATGATTTGCTGTTGGGTCAACAAGATAAATTCGAATGCCCTTGGCCTAAAAAGCTCTTAGATTTGTTAGATTAAGAAAACTGGGAGAAACAGGTTGTGGTGATTGTAGTGGAAAGCAGGAGTTAGGTTTTAGATATATTAAATGTTAAACTGAGGTGCTTCTTAAACAGGAAGGTAAAGAGGTTGAGTATGGAGTTTGGGAGAGCATTTGGGTTAGAGATAAAAGTTTGAGGAAACATTAGTATAGAGGTAATATTTAAAGAACCATGGGTCCTAATTGAGATCACTGGAGATGTCAATGTAGACAGGAAAAAGATCTGTAGATTGAGCCCTAGGGCATCTCAACTCTAGGGTCAGGAAGATGACCAGGAACCATCAAAAGAAGCTGAAAATGAATTTCTAGGAAGAAAGGCTAAGAACCAGGAGCAAGAGAGAGAGAGAGATCCTGAGTGCCAAATGTAAAAAAAAATGGGAGTAATTAATTTAGTCATGATGATAATTCATGTTATACAAGGACTGAGAAATTACTTTTGGAATTTACAGTGTGGAGGTCATTGGTGACCGTCAAAAAGAGCTATTTTCATGAATTGATGGAAATGAAAGCTCTTTTGGAGAGCTTCGGTAGAGAATGGGAAGAGAGGAATTGGAGACAGTTGTGGACAACCCTGTAGAAGGTTTTACTGCATGCTTGTATGCTGCTGGGGATGACTAGCACTCTCAGAATAATGGTTGATTTAGGAGAGAGGGCAAGGAATGTATGTAAGTCTCCTTCTAAATAGACTCTCTGGCTTTCCAACTAGATGTGTTTTGTGAGTCTTCAACCTTACTCTGTAATGTGAAAATTTGAATCTTTCAAGTTATGGTCCAATTTACACTTCCTCAAGCAGCTTGTAAGAGTTTACATAGGTTTTCTGGGTTTTGGAGGTACAATTATGTAAAAAGAGTATGGATAGGGTCTAAAGATGGAACTGTCTGGATTTAAGCTCAGGTTTTTCTGCTTAGCTTCTCTGAATCTGTTAATTCATCAGTACTATAGGAATAAGAATGTTTAGCACACATGAACTTGTAACAATTCATGGAGTTAAATAGGAAATATTAGAAAACAAAATGGCAGTGCATAGCAAAGTATATTTCAAACAAATTGTCAAACTGAATAAAACTTTATCTTTCAAACAGTCTACTTACCAGTTTTTTTTTTAATTTTTTTTTTTTTAACGTGTATTTATTTTTGAGACAGAGAGAGACAAAGCATGAACGGGGGAGGGGCAGAGAGAGAGGGAGACACAGAATCGGAAGCAGGCTCCAGGCTCTGAGCCATCAGCCCAGAGCCCGATGCGGGGCTCGAACTCACGGACCGCGAGATCGTGACCTGAGCTGAAGTTGGACGCTTAACCAACTGAGCCAGCCAGGCGCCCCTCTACTTACGAGTTTTATGTTTTATGGATTGTGTTTTTGGTGTCATATTCTTTGCCTAACCCTAGTTTATGAAGATTTTCTCCTGTGTTTTCTCCTAAAAAGTTCTATAATTTTAGATTTTACTTTTAAATTAATGACACATTTGGAGTTAATTTTTATAGAAGGTATGAGACCTAAGTCATGGGGTTTTTGTTTGTTTGTTTTGCCTATTAATTTCTATTTGTGACAGCACATTTGTGAAAAAGACTGTCTTTCCACCATGGAATTACTTTGTCCATCTTTGTCAAAACTGGGTATATTTGGGTATTTGGGTGGCCTCATTTTGGGCTCTCTGTTTTGTTCCATGGATCTGTGTCTATCTCTTTGGTAACACTGTTGATTACTGTACTGTATAGTATGTCTTAAAATTGAGTAGAGTGATTCTTCCCATTTCATTCTTTTTCAAAAGTTTTAGCTTTTAGGTATTCTAGGTTGTTTGCTTTTCCATATACATTTTAGAGCTAAATTATCCATATCTGCAAAAAAAATTTACTGAGATTTGATTAATATTCTTTTTAAGCCTATAGATGAATATGGGGAATATTGACATCTTTATTGAGTCTTTCAATCCATGACATGGTATGTCTCTGATTTATTTAGATCTTTGATTTTCTTTATCAGCATTTTGTAGTTTTCAGCATATAGGTCTTAAATATTTATTAGATTTATACCTAAGTATTAATTCTTTAGGGTGATTATAAACAGTGTTGTATTCTTAATTTCAGTTGCCACGTGTTTATTCTTTTTTTTTTAATATATGAAATTTATTGTCAAATTGGTTTCCATACAACACCCAGTGCTCATCCCAAAAGATGCCCTCTTCAATACCCATCACCTCCCCTCCCCTCCCTCCCACCCCCCATCAACCCTCAGTTTGTTCTCAGTTTTTAAGAGTCTCTTATGCTTTGGCTCTCTCCCACTCTAACCTCTTTTTTTTTTTTTTTATTCCTTCCCCTCTCCCATGGGTTTCTGTTAAGTTCATCAGGATCCACATAAGAGTGAAAACATATGGTATCTGTCTTTCTCTGTATGGCTTATTTCACTCAGCATCACACTCTCCAGTTCCATCCACGTTGCTACAAAGGGCCATATTTCATTCTTTCTCATTGCCACGTAGTACTCCATTGTGTATATAAACCACAATTTCTTTATCCATTCATCAGTTGATGGACATTCAGGCTCTTTCCACAATTTGGCCATTGTTGAGAGTGCTTCTATAGACATTGGGGTACAGGTGCCCCTATGCATCAGTACTCCTGTATCCCTTGGGTAAATTCCTAGCAGCGCTACTGCTGGGTCATAGGGTAGGTCTATTTTTAATTTTTTGAGGAACCTCCACACTGTTTTCCAGAGTGGCTGCACCAATTTGCATTCCCACCAACAGTGCAAGAGGGTTCCCATTTCTCCACATCCTCTCCAGCATCTATAGTCTCCTGATTTGTTCATTTTCAGTTGCCACGTGTTTACTGATAGTTTATGGAAATGTGATCAAGTTTTGTTTGTTGATATTATGTCTAATGGCTCTCCTAATGTCACTTAATAGTTCTAGGAGTTTTGGGGGTAGATTCCTTCAGATTTTCTGTTAGGCCATCAGGTTGTTTGCACATTTGATGGTTTAATTTCTCCCTTTCCAATCAATATGCCTTTTATTTCCTTTCTTGCTTTTTTGTACTTGATAGAATTCTTAATACTATGTTGAATAAGAATAGTGAGAAAATGGACATTCTTTCCTTGTTCATCAGGGGTAATAATGAGTGGTGATACTCCCATTTTTACCCCTTTATTTTTAGACCTGTGAATTATGGCTATGAGAGAAACAGCACCATATATTTGAAACTAATTCTGAGTATACACAGCCTTCTAGAGAATCTGGCCTCAGCCCTGCAGGTTCTTTCACTTAGCTGACACAGTAAATGAATCTTCAAAAGGCCATTTCGCCATTCTCTCAAACTAGCTGTTTTAGGATGGTGGGGAAAAGGGTAAGACAAATGAATTTCATGAACATGGGACCATTGCTGTACTTCTTTTGCTGGGAAGTGAGCTCCTTGATGAGAAGCAATGCAATGTGGAATACCATGATGGTGGATAAGGCATTCTGTAACTCCACAAATAGATATGGCAGAAGCATTTCATGTGGGGAAGACAAATCTGTATTCAGAGAAAGTGTCTTTTCCAGTAAGAACAAAAAATGCTACTTCTTTCATGATGGAAGTAATATGATGTAATCCACTACCACCAGGTAGTTCACTGATTACTCTCGGGAGTGGCACTGTATTGGAAGCTAAGTGTTATTTTCAGATTCTGGCAGTTTGGACAATCAGTAATGGCTATAGCCATGTTGGCTTTGGTTAATGTAAGTTCATATTGATGAGCCCATGCCTCCTCCATCCCTGCCACCATGGCTACTTTGTTCATGAGCCCGTTGAGCAATGACAGTGGTGTCTGGGGAAAGAGGCTGACTGGTGTCCAGAGAAAGAGTTATCTTACTCACTTGGTAATTAAAATCTTCCCTCTTTTGAGGTAATCTTTTAGTGGGTATTAAGTTGGGACACAGCTATCTTTCACATCTTTTGCCCATTCAGAGAGGACTATTCACACACCTCTTTGCCTTATTTCCTCATCACCAATTTTTCAATTATATTCCTTCCAAGTCTCTGACCATCCAGCCAAACCAGTGGCCACAACCTATGAATCTTGATATAATCACATGTTTGGCCATATCTCTTTCTAGGCAAACGGTAGCCAAGTGCACTGCTCACAGTTCTCCCCGTTGGGAAGATTTCCTTTCACCACTTTCCATCAGTGGTATCCCAGACTCTCTGGCTGGTTTTGGTTGGTGCCTGAATATCATGCAGAACCATCTGTAAACCAGACCTGAGTTTTGCCTTCTATCAGCTGGTAAGAACTCCCCCTGAGGCCTTAGGTGCATGCTGTTAGATAGAAGTTCAGTGTAGCAAGAATGGGGACTTTCTGCATTTGGGCTACTTCATGTAACTTTTGCCTCCAGGGCCTACTCAGTCCTGGTTAGAGATACACCATTTCCATTTGATGATGGAGTGCTGTTGTACACACCCACCTTTAGGACTTGGTGGGTCAGATAACATTCAGTTTATAGTGAGCAGCTAAGGTCACATGGTAACTTGGTAGCCTGTGGTTAAGCATTCAGTCTCTCCTAAGGCCTAATGGCAGACCAACGAGAGTAGTTATCTGCAGTAGATGGCAGGGCTTTACTCCAAAATCCTAAGAGCCTGTACTGTGATTCACCAGCGGCTTACTGAAGATTCCAAACAGCATCCCAGATTTCCTAGTTTAGTGATTTAGTTCTCACTGTAAGGTCTGGCATAAGATGAGTCATTACAGAGCTCTTCAAGAATGCCAGGGTTCTCCTCACAAATTTATTTCTCATTGTAGTAGGGAAAGGTATGTCTTCTGGACCTTCCCATTGTGAGTGAGTACGTCTTCAGTGACAAATCCATTGTAACATTCCTGTCTTCCAAAACCTTTGACCCTTTCCTCTGCATTAAACCAAGGCAGGTCTGACATTTAATCAGTCATCCTAGTTCCCCAAGAATCAACGTTAAATATGGAATATCTGCTTAGTGAGCCTATATTAATAAATATGATCTGATTGTTCCTTCTACTATAATCCCATACCCTTAATATTTATTCCCACACTTGTTTTCTGGATCTGTCTGTATAAATTAGAAAACCCAAAAGAGTGTTGGATATTGTGCTCCCCCTCACGAGTCATACTATATACCTCACCTTGAGGGGCCTGCTATGACTTGAGTGTAGTTGAAAGTCTAGTTGCAAAGAGGGCTTTGGGGAGTGGGTCCTTAAGAGAATCAGCTTTGTCTTGCCTGGCATCAGCCTTGGGCGGGGTGGAGGAGGACATTACTGTTTCCTTAGACAACACAGGCTAATTCTCTAAGAGTAAGGTAGAGAGACCACTACTGAGGATGGGAAGGCTTCTTCCACTGGCAAAGAATTATCACAATTTAGAAGCTTATTGTCTCCAGCTTCTTCAGGGTTTTCCCACATGTCACCATTCCAATTTACACGATCCCATTCTTTCCCAGTAGGTGTCCTCACTTTAACAATGGACACCTGTGAGGCTGGTAGTTCTGCTTGGACTGTATTTCAGCTAGTTGCAGGATGAGATTTTGTGTTTGATTTTTAACAATCTCAGCCCTTTGGCTACAAGAGATAAGGGTCACCTTCAGGACATGCTTAGAAAATTACAGGTTATTTATGCTACACTTGAGCTGAGAATTCAAATCCCTGAGTGTATCCTTTTTTTTTTTCCACCACTTTGTTCAGTGACTTTAGGAGCAACCAGCCAATCTCATTATGTTCATTAATTTTCCAAAAGTGTTTGAAAGTATCATATACATATTCACCCAAATTCAAATGTTAATCTCATCCAGAAACACCTTCACAGACACACTCGGAGTAACATTTAACCAAATATCTGGGCATGGTATGGCTCAGTCAAGTTGACACATAAAATTAACCATCACACCATTCCTCTGTCTTTGGACAGTTGGGTTGTTTCTTGGCAGTGAATATTGCTACTATGAGATGGGTGTACAAATATCTGTGTCTCTGTTTTCAATTCTTCTGGATATCAAGCGGTATTTTTATCCAGTTACTTCATATGCTTAGTTGAAGTTTAGAATTCTAGTTGCTGAATCACTTTAATCACCTGAGGCATGTTTTAGAAGAACCACTTGTGTTACATCTGATGCATATTTAAGTTATATGGATCAGTTGTACTGTATTTTAGAGGTGATTGAAGGGATTCTTAATGGAAATGTTTTTTATACTTGATTTCTGCCTAATCTACTGCCTTTGGAACCCAGTCTCTGTATAAACTGCAGCTTGATAGTGTTGCTTTCATTTTAAAAAGTAGAAAACATAATTCCTGATGTTTTCTTTCTACATGTCTCTCAGTGCTAATGAAATTAAAAAAAAATCTATATCTGATTTCCTAGTTAACAGAGGATAAGTTTGTGGATTTCCTATTTATTCAGTACATTTTGTCATTCACAGGAACATTCTGGGCAAAGTAAAAGCATATTTTTGTATTTATAACTTCCTTTTTTATAAGGTAATGAAGAGAGGGGGCACAATATTTTAGGGTTGCATCGAACATAGAGTAAGTGTGGTGATTTTGAAAGAGCATTGAGTTACGTATTGGCAAATACATTTATTCTATTAATTCCACTATACTCTTAGGGTATAATTTTGGACAAGCCATTTTACCTCTCTAAGTTCATTTTCTTGTCTGACAGATAGTGAAGGTGGTAATAAATACATGCTACTATTTTATAGGGTTGTGATGATCAAGTGAGGTAAAGTATGTGACAACTTTAAATTCGTACATAGATGTTAGGTGGCATTTTATGATCTGAGCTGGTAGAGAAAATGGTTATTAGACATGATATAACTATCTGCTTATGTATTGGATCATCGCTGTGTGTCTGATTAAAAGGTTTCTAAGTTTTGAACTGTAGAAGATGACTGAAGTGAAGGAGTCAGTTTTGTCTCAGAACCTCAACTCACTGGAGAGAGAGAAGCATTTTCTAACCACTCCAACCCAATTTTGGGTATTAAGTCTTCTATTTTACTCTGTTTCGCAAATAATTACATGGTGTTCAGAACTTTATGAATGAATCAGAAATTTGTCAGCATGTATCCCTTTTTTAGCCCAATATACATATTATGTGACATTTCCAAACATTTTATTATTTTTAAATGTTGAAAATGGTGTATTTTTATATGAGTTGAAGTTTATTTGGTATAGCAGTTTGAAGAGTACTAAAAAATGATTTTTTTGAGGGCTTATCTGTATGTCCTACGAGACAGACTAGAGACTGGAGGCAGACAAACTACTTTTTTGTTTGGCATATTTTCATGTGTTTCATACAGTTGGATTTGTTATATTTCTGTAAGAGAGGAAAAGGGACTGCTTTGCTTTATTATATATCCTAGGAGCTGTTTTCTTTTCAGGAACTTGAGTTAGAATGAATAATCTCAAAACCTAAACTTTCTTAAAAAACATCTTTTCAGAACTGAATAAATTTGAAGTTTATCTTTTTGTTTTTCTGAGCTTTAGTAGGACTCTGTGATGACAAATAGTGAGAATTTTTGCCTCATCCCATATTAAAAGCCTAAAAGATACCATTAAATACTTTTTGACAGACTGATTCTAGAGCTGGGACAGGGAAAAGTTAAGCCTAGAGCAAATATCTTTTTTTTTTTTTTTTCTTTTCTTTCTTTCAGGAATAGAATTTAGTGATTCGTTGCCTACATAGAACACCCACTGTTCATCCCAGCAAGTGTCCTCCTTAATGTCCATTGCCCATTTAGCCCATCCACCCACCCAACACCCATACAGTAACCCTCAGTTTGTTCTATGTAGTTAAGAGTCTCTTATGGTTTGTCTCCCTCTCTATTTTTATATTATTTTTGCTTCCCTTCCCTTATATTCATCTGTTTTGTATCTTAAATTACACATATGAGTGAAATCATATGATATTTGTCTTTCTCTGACTTATTTCGCTTAGCATAATACACTCTAGTACCGTCTACATTGTTGCAAATGGCAAGATTTCATTCTTTTTGATTGCCAAATAATATTCCATTGAATATATATACCACATCTTCTTTATCCATTCATCAGTCAATGGACATTTGGGCTCCTTTCATACTTTGGCTATTGTCGATAGTGCTGCTATAAACATTGGGGTGCATGTGCCCTTTGAGACAGCACTCCTGTATCCTTTGGATACATACCTAGTAGTGCAATTGCTGGGTCATAGAGTAGTTCTATTTTTGATTTTTTGAGGAACCTGCATGCTGTTTTCCAGAGTGGTTGCACCAGTTTGCATTTCTACCAGCATTGCAAAAAGGCTCCTTTTTCTCTGCATCCCCATCAACGTCTGTTGTTGCCTGAGTTGGTAATGTTAGCCATTCTGACAAGTGTGAGAGGTGGTATCTCATGGTGGTTTTGATTTGTATTTCCCTGATTACAAATGATGTTGAGCATTTTTTCATGTTTCTGTTAGCCACCTTGGTGTCTTCTTTGGAAAAGTATCTATTCATGTCTTTTGCCCATTCTTTAGGTGGATTATTTGCTTTTTGGGTGTTGAGTTTGAGAAGTTATTTATAGATTTTGGATACCAACCCTGTAGCTGATATGTCATTTGCAAATATCTTCTCCCATTCTGTCAGTTAGTTGCCTTTTAGTTTTGCTGTTTCCTTCCCTGTGCTGAAACTTTTTATCTTGATGAGGTCACAGTAGTTCATTTTTGCTTTGTTTCCTTTGCCTCCGGAGATGTGTTGAGTAAGAAGTTACTGTGACCAAGGTCAAAGAGGTTTTTGCATGTTTTCTCCTTTAGGATTTTGATGGCTTCCTCTCTTACATTTAGGTCTTTCATCCATTTTGAGTTTATATTTGTATGTAATGTAAAAAAGTGGTCCAGGTTCATTCTTCTGCATGTCGTCCAGTTTTCCTAACACCATTTGCTGAAGAGTCTGTCTTTATTCCATTGGATATTCTTTCCTGCTTTGTCAAAGATTAATTAGCCATACATTTGTGGGTCCGTTTCTGGGTTCTCTATTCTGTTCCTTTGATCTGAGTGTCTGTTTTTGTGTCAGTACCATACTGTCTTGATGATTACAGCTTTGTAATACAGCTTGAAGTCCGGAATTGTGATGCCTCCAACTGTGGAGGCATCTTTGGTTTTCTTTTTCAGGATTGCTTTGGCTCTTCAGGGTCTTTTCTGGACCTGTACAAATTTTAGGATTGTTTGTTCTAGCTCTGTGAAGAATGCTGGTGTTATTTTGATAGGGATTGCTAGAGCAAGCATCTTGTGGTAACACAAAGTAAGGAAATATTTAAAAAAAAAAAAAAGATAAGAGCATGTCAAAGAGTTATAGGAACCACCTGAAAGTTTACGGTCATGGCCAATGCTGGAACAATTTGAGCAACAAAATAAATGACATATTGATTGTAACCCAAAGCATATAATAAATACCCATGAATCCATACTGATACAAATAAGATTGAATAAATGTGTAAATGGAGGAAGAGAGACAAAAATTTCATATAAGAGAATTACAAATATATGTAGATGTTCTCTGCTCCATAAGATAGAACATAATTCCACCTTTTCCTCCTTGATTGTGGGCTAGACTTACTCGCTTCCAATGAATAGATTATGGAAAAGGAAAAATAGTAACATCATAGTTGAGAAACTGTCAGACAATGCCTTAGCCAACCGATGTAAATTAACATCTCCTGTGATATTCCATGGATATCATTTTCCTCTTGATATGTGTGAAAAGAGGGTCAGTTCACTCTTTCCAAAAGTGGTTTTCTTTCCAAAAACCTGTAACCCTAGTCTAATCACAACAAGTAAAAATCAAACATACCCAAATTGAGGGTCATTCTGCAAAATACCTGACCAGTATTCCTCAAAACCGTCAGGATCATGGAAAAGAAGTAAAGACGGAAATCTGTTACAGACCAGAGGATGCTAGGGAGACATGACAAGTTTATGCAGTGTGGTATCCTACATGGAGTTCTGGAATAGAAGAAGGACATTAATGAAAAAACTGATGAATAATATCTGGGCTTAGTTAGTAAGAATGTGCAGACGTTGGTTTCTTCATTTTCACAAATGTACCCTGGTGATATAGGATGTTAACAATAGGGGAAACTGGGCAAAGGGTATATAGACAATATCTGTACTATCTTTCAACTTTTTTGTAAATGTAAAATGATTTCAAGATAAAATGTTTATTTAAAAAACTTTGTTGACCATTTTTTTATTGTATGGAAATCAGATAGTATAAAGAATAAAAACTTCTTTGTGATAATCAAACTTTCTCCATTTACATGTTTTATTTTAATATTATAATTTTTCATATAAAATTTAATAATGTGCTATGTTACCCCTATTTAAATTTATAATTTTCTTTTTTCATAAATAGTAGTGTCATCTATATGTAAGATTTAGTGACCATTTAAAAATCATCTTAATACCTGAAACTTTTAAGCTATATAGATGGAGGTTAAAAAGGTACAAATTAATAGCTGAATATTTTGAGGGGAAGAAGTTCATAATTTACAATAGGGGTACATAGGATCTAAAATTGTGATTGTTATGGCAATTATGATTTTGAAAGTGCTTTTGAAATTGTCATGGTATAGCACTTTAAGAACTTAGAAACTTTAAAAGCATTATCAATAAGGCAATACATAAAAAGTAAGCTAATAGAACAAAAGAATACTTAAAACCATTTAAAATGAAATCTTTGTAATTAACTATGAAAATATAAGTACATTTTATATTCTTTTCTAGATTTATTATCTAGGATTGATTTGGATGAACTAATGAAAAAAGATGAACCACCTCTTGATTTTCCGGATACCCTGGAAGGATTTGAATATGCTTTTAATGAAAGTAAGTGGTTGTATGCTACATACAAGATTTATGTATCATGCTAATAGAATCATAGGACAGATGTTATTTGCTGCTTTTATTTGCCCGTTAGTGTTTTATGTATTTAAGAACTCATGACTTTTCCCCTCATGGTGAAATTCTTCACTCAAGCAAAAGAACCAAATTGTAATTTCCCATAATTGTCAAATCACTTAAACCAATGGACATGAATTTGATTTGACTTATGCATTTCAGCCTTGAGCATTTAACTTGCTGGCATCCGGTTGTAATTCCGCATTAAATTATATAGAAAGATGCTACTTTTCCACATTTTTAAAATGAAATGACTAGCAATTATTATCTTTGACCATATTTTAAAGCATAATACTCAATTTTCCATGATTTTTTTCAGGCAACATCCTTCTTTTAAAATTTATTAATTAAGTTATGAATAAGGTAAACTTTGCACTTGGGATTTGGGAGAACATACCATAAGTTACAGGGATGTTTCTGGAACAAAGAATTGTGATTCACTGAATGGATAACATGCTGTTGTACCTGAAGGGCATTGCTGTTACAAGCTAGGTAGCATTTGAGGTGTAGCTTTCTGTTAGTTGCTCCATACCCACTACATTGGTGATTTGTTATCATGTCATAGTAGATATCCCTTTGCATTATCAGTTATAGGTATCTGCTTATATAATGATGGTCTCTGTATACTAGAAAATTAAGTGGATTTAAACAGATGATATTAGAAACTTTGATCTCTTTTCTGATATTTTCATGCTTTTTTTAGTAAAGGATATCTTACGCCAAAATATGTATGAGTAGTAATATTTTGGTTTTTTTAAAAATTTCTTTATATTTTAATTGACAGAACTAAATGATCACTCAGACTAACATTGCCTTTTTTCCTTTGAAATGATTATTAGATTTTCTCAGAACAGGGATGGGTTGGGATATTGGTATTGTGGCTAAATCATAGAACTATGTTTGCTCTATGGATATCGGACATCATTTTTCATCAAAGTCTATGTTTCATCTTCCTTGAATATTTCTTAAAGTGAGTAAGAAACAAAAAAAACAATACACTTTTCTTTGTTTTCATTTTTTAAGTTGGGACCACACCCAGAGTGGAGCTTGCACTCATGATCTGAGATCAAGAGTCACATGCTATACCAACTGAGCCAGTGAGACGCCCCCAGAAGCAGTACACTTTTAATCTTTCCTTTTATTATCAGATATATATGCACACAACCTTTCACACTTTTGCACACCCTTGGATCCACATATATTGCATTCAGACTTTTGTACATACCTACACTTTTGCATGTACATGTGCCCTTTTGTGTATATATACCATGAAGATGTATGCATCCTTGCACACACTTGCCATTTATTTTTTAAGTATCCTGGACATTGTCTTACATAAATAGTGACTAACAGTATGAGGCAGACATGGTTGAATTCTATGGATAGAATGCCATTTTTAAGGATCTTATTTTTAGTATTATACAGTTCACTTTTGAATTCAGGTTAACGGTGAATATCTAGAGAGGTGAGGATTTGTATACGGGGAAACTGGGTCTCAATGCTAACCCCCTAAAAGGGAAATTTTAACTTAGTATCTTTGGCGACTTCTTTTTTAGCTTTATAATGACAAAAATTCTTATGAAAGCTTTGAAATCAAATTTTCATTACCTGATTGAAGCTTCTAATTTTGTATAAAGGATTTTAAAGTAGTTGGATAAAAGAAGAATTTGGATACAAATTTTACTTTAAGCCAATTTGTAACAAAGGGGAAGAGATTGTATTTTACCTTCATCAAATTGATACCTGTTCTTTCAAATAACAGTGCGTTTTCAAATACGTCTTGTGTTTAAAATGCCTGCTTAGCCAATTTTCCCATTGTTACAGTTGTGTAAGGCCCAGCTCGAATGTCCTTGCTGATGAAGAACTCAAAGGCTTATCCCCTTTTACACTCACCTATACTCCCTATGTCCTGGTGCAGTATTATGAGGAAGCACACTTTAGTATCACTAAAAAATAATTGGCCTTGTGGCAAACCATTTGAGTTTGAATATTGTCTTCTACAATACCTGATGTTTATTGAACTCTTAATACATGCCAAGAAGTGTCCTAAATACTTTCAACTTATTAATTCATTTAGGCAAGTGATAGCATCTTTTGGGTCCTAGACTCCATAACAAATCTGATAAAATATATGGATACATTTCCCAGAATAGCACATATTTTAGGTGTACATGTGAAACTTTACAACTGATTTCAGGGGACCTTAAGCTAAAGTGTCGTAAATCAGATCTTTGACACTCACTGGCAGGATTGTCCAAATCTTTGAGAAATGCCATATTTGCAAATGTGATCAGGTATTTTTTTCTGGATAACGCTGCTCACATTCTTTGCCTCTTAACCTTCTTTTTACCTTTAACACTAGTGCTAATAGTTGGCTCTTTTGACAGGGCCCATTTTCCCTAAAGCATCAGAATCTTTATCACTTTATGAGAATTATGATATCCAAAAATGAGTAAGTTAAATGAAAGACAAAAAACAAAACACCTTTCTTTCTGATGTAGGTGCAAGTGGTCTAAGTAGTCTATTAAAGTCACTTACTGGCTTGGTAAGTCGCTTCCCTTTCACACAGCAGTCTCACAGAAAATACATTTTAAATTTCAGCTGCAGAAATATTATACATTACTATATGTCAGGTACCTTTAAGGTTACTTTAGTCAAAATCATAAGTTTTAGATTAGCAGATGCCCTCAATCTACCTGCATTGGTACCTGTTTTTTTCTTTTTTTTCAGATTTACCCATTACATGCATCTTTCTTTTCCATTTCAAGTTATTTATTTTTTTAATGTTTATTTTTGAGCTTTGAGAGAGAGAGAGAGAGAGAGAGAGAGAGAAAATAAGTGGGGGAGGGGCAGAGAGAGAGGGAGATACAGAATACAAAGCAGGCTACAGGCTCTGAGCTGTCATCACAGAGCCTGACACGGAGCTCGAACCCATGGACTGAACTGTGAGATCATGACCTGAGCTGAAGTTGGACGCTTAACCAACTGAGCCACCCTGGCACCCCTACCTGCTTTGGTATCTTAAATGGGAATTTCCCTTTCCTGTGGAGAAAGACAGATACATCTTGTAATTTATATGGCATCATCTAACCAAAAAAGAGTATTGTAGTGATCCAACACAGTATCTCATGTTGAGAGTATTAGAGAACTCTACAAATAAGGATTAGCTCTTATTTTGCATATTAAAGAGTTATTTTTCATATGTAGTGAAATTGATTCATAAAAATAGTGAAGTAGTTTTACTTGGGGTCGTATATTTCCTGGGTTTAGTTTCAGTGCTATAACTTTCAAGTTTTTATCCACTCCTTCATGCCCTCATTGAAAATCAAATACTAAGTTCCACGCTGAATGATCATGTCCTTCTTTGGGCTCTAAACTCTTTCTTGTGCCTTATTGCTCTTAGCATAGAGTCCAGACCCAATATTTGAGCCTTCTACTGTTGGTTCCCAACATGTTCTCCAGTGTTACACAGTTTGGCTCAATACTTTCTGTTTCTGTTAAAATGGATTGTTCACTATTATTTGAACTTTCTGTCCATTTTATACAGTTTTCTTTAAATTGCTGGGTAGAGGCAGGAGAGAGTAGGTTAAAGTAATTGGCTTGTGGTATGTTTCTCTCCTGATTACCAGGGGAATATTCCTGGGACAGAATGAAGACAAAGTGGCCTGGTCTTTTCTCTTTATAAACATGCTGATACTATAAACTTTTAGTGAATACAGACTAATGTTTGCTATGAACAGAGTCTTTATGGAATGCTTTGAGCAGGATGGCTGATTTGGCATTGCGTATGGTAAACGAACATATAGCAAACATATCTGTGGAAATAGGAGGTATATTTCTCTGAAGAATATCATATAAGTAGTACCACTCTCTGGCACGTAAAACTGAAGTATTTTATAACCCAAATGCTCACCAGTGTATGAGGTAACCTTTTTGCCTCACTTAGAGACCTCACTTAGAGACCTCTCTGGACCAGAGTGCTACTACTGAGAGGAAAGGATCTAGGAAGAAATGCCCAGGCTTTCCCAGGCCTCTCCCTGTTTTTCTTTGCCTGTGACACTAGATTGCTTATATCTTTGATATTATTAGTAAAAGTATTATCAGTAAAATCTCAAAATTGAGTGTTGACTGCCTTGACAGTCCAAACCTTTGTTGGCTCACTTCCTTTCTCCTATTTTCATTTCTTACTCATACTTCAAGACCTGGTTGAAAAATCACACTAGACCTATTCTAACCTATAGGGATCTTTCATTTTCCCAAACTTATTTTAGACTTTATTGTCTACAATGAGTTGCCTGTGGCAGGTTTTAGATTGTTGGTTTGCTTCATTCTTGTTTAATTTCCTGAAAAGTTGCTTAACTTTTTAATATTTACGCTTTTACTCCTCAGGTAACCTTTAAGCTTAGGAACTGGAACTATGTTCACAGCTGTAGCCAGCAAGGACCCTTATACATTATAGGCCCTCAAATGTTAATTTAGGTTAGAGTAATGCAGATCAGAATTTGCTTTAGAGTAATGAAGATGAAAACGCAAAGCATTGAGTATGTGGGGCCATTCTCTTACAGTATTTAGATGTTTGCATCATGTTGATATTTGAAGGAAAAAATCTAATGAAAAAATGAAACTGTTCTGAGAAAGTTCAGACATTATTTGTCATACTTTTCATTATTATAAATATGCTCTGAGTCATAGCAATACTGTTTGTTTATCTTCTAGAGGGGCAGTTAAGACACATAAAAACTGGGGAACCATTTGTTTTTAACTACCGAGAAGACTTGCACAGATGGAACCAGAAAAGATATGAAGCTCTAGGGGAGGTATGGTGATATATTCAACTTTAACTCCCCCCACCCCCAATTTTGAATAGTCAGAATGAAAGTTGTAAAGCTAAAACGGTTCATGAAGTCTTTCTTAAAAAAAAAAAAAAATGACTTGAAAAAGGTTTTGCATTTTTTGTTTTATTATTTTAATGGTTATGTTTGAAACATATTCTAAGTTTAAAAATTTATGTTTTTATGTAAACGTATGCTTCCCATGACCTTAATATTTGGTAGTGAGTCATTACATCAGAAAACAAATTCTGCCAAATTTTATGTTTTAAATGTTTTTAGGAGGTTGAAATCTCTGCTGTGCCAGGTGGAAAAGTGTTACTTGAAATGCTTATCTTCCAAAAAAAAAAAAAAAAAAAATTACCAATGTTAATTATATGAGGTGATGGATGTGTTAATAATATTAATCTTTATCATTCTACAATGTGTGTGTGTGTATAATATATATCAAATCATCACATTTATTCCTCAATAAAGGTAAAAACAAAAGTGCTTATCTCTGTGAAGAAGATTGATGCTCGTTTGGCTAATAAATTGGATCTCACCTACTTACCTTTGACTTGATAAAGGATTAGGCCTTGTGACCATTTAGGTTCTTCCCATGGTAGGAACCCTTGAAAATGTCATTTGTCATTCAGGTGAATGTTTTTTAAAGCCAAAGATTTTACTCATTCTATGTCATGTTAAGTATTTTTAATAAAATGTGTATGGACGCATTTGTTAAGTGTGGTAACTATACACTAGTTTAGTTCTCTAAGGATAAGTTGATGTTTCTGTTTTCTGTTTTGATTCCTTACAAAACTGGTTAAATGGTAGCATAAAGAATATATGAAACTAAATTTATGTTTCCTGGGAGCCAATTCTCCATGTGTCTCTTGAATTTCTACATGTGTCTGAGCAAGTCACTGACAGCTTTTGATGTGGTCTATCTTTTTGAGGGTCTTTGTACAGAAAACAACTTGGAAGACAGAGATTGTGTATTCCTCCAAGGCAGAGAGCAGATATTTTTTGCTATTCAAGAAAATGCTCCTCCCTTCCTGCACTAATGGCAAAGCAACCCCTTACAAGACTGGGCTTCATAAATGTTGAGGTTCCTTAGCTCTGCAGTGTGTTCAGCCTCTGTCCTTAGCCTGTTCACATTGCCTTTTTGGGATCTGAGGGACAAGAGAAAGATGAAGATAAGCTCATGTTGCCTGCTCTACACTGAGTAATAGTCTTTTGTCGCTGACACAGGAGTCTAGTGTCTTTTAGCAGTATCCATGAAACAGTAGCAGGCTAAGTTGTTAGCTTGCAAACAGGATAAAATATCAGGTCCCTCAAAGTTCTTGATATTGTTCTCCAGCATTTATATCTTTTTAAAAAAATTTTTTTGAATGTTTTATTTATTTTTGAGAGAAAGAGAGACAGCATGAGCAGGGGAGGCGCAGAGAGAGAGGGAGACACAGAATCCGAAGACAGGCTCCAGGCTCTGAGCTGTCAGCACAGAGCCTGATGCGGGGCTCGAACTCTCAAACCACGAGATCATGACCTGAGCCAAAGTCAGATGCTTAACCGACTGAGCCACCCAGGCACCCCTCCAACATTTATATCTTAAGTATATGTAATGCCCTGAGTAATTTCTGCTGCACATAAGATGTCTGCCCATTTCCACTTGAATTAATTATATGCTGCATACTGGTAATATGTTGATAATAGAATATCCATCGTATATGACCTGAGAGAAGAACTGGGGATGTTTGCTTTGTTATATTTGTATGTGGGGTTTACATTTTACTCTTTTCCATAAGCCATGTGTATTTGTTCACTTGGACAGGTGCTGTTCTCTGAATAAACTTTGTCCTTTTTTGGCATCTGCATCTTTTTTCAGCCTTAATCTGTATCCTCTATCATCATCTCTTTCAAAATTTAGCAACTGTGTCTTATTAGATAATCCCATGTGCAAGTGATTGCTTTCTCCTAGGATCTGCTACCTTTTGTTTTTTGGACATAGGGAGGGTCACAGATTTAATTTTTGGTGGACCTTACTCCATGATAATCAAAATACAGTAAAACCTTGGTTTGTGAGCATAATTCATTCCGGAAATATATTGTAATCCAAAGCACTTGTATATCAAAGCGAATTCCCCTGGTAGAAATAATGGAAACTCAGATGACTCATTGCACATTCCAAAAATATTCATATAAAAATGATTACAGGGATGCCTGGGTGGCTCAGTCGGTTAAGTGTCCGACTTTGGCCCAGGTCATGATCTCGCTGTTCTTGAGTTCAAGCCCCACGTGGGGCTCTGTGCTGACAGCTCAGAGGCTAGAGCCTGCTTTAGATTCTGTCTGTCTGTCTGACTCTCTCTCTCTGTCCCTCCCCTATTCACGCGCTGTCTCTCTCTGTCTCTCAAAAATAAATAAACATTAAATTTTTTTTAAAAAAGAATGATTACAATACTGTAATGTAATACAAAATAGTAAAGAAAATACAAAATATAAAGAAAAATAAATAAATGAACCTGCCCTTACCTTTAAAAACCTTTGTGGTTGGTGTGAGGGAGACGAGGGAGGAGGGTCATTGTGTAGGATGACTTCCACTGTCACTAATGGAATCACTACTATTTATTGACTCAAAGGAATCTTTTTCTGAACTGGGGCCATTGTATGTGCTTGCGCAGATGTTGACTACAGTACAGTATTAATAAACTCTTGTCATACTGTATTTAATGTAGCTGGCAGTAAGGCAGCAGAGGAAAGGGTCTATATCTGCAGGCAGCCTGACCTAGAGTGGAACAAAGCATTCCTAAGCTTACTCTTGTATGGAAAAGCAAAGGGCTGTCCATAGGTGATTTGAAGTGATAAAAAAATACACTAGTGCCAAAGTTCTGAAAAACCACTGATTTCTGCCAGACATCACAGCCTGAGACCAAGCATCTAGGCACATGAGATGATCACCCACAATGTAGCAAGACAGAGACAGAGAAAAACCATTGGCTCAGTTGTGATCGTATGACATTTGGTGCCATAGGCTACTTGTATTGCAAGACATCACTCGTTTATCAAGTTAAAATTTATTAGAAATGTTTGCTCATCTTGTGGAACACTCGCAGAACAAGTTACTTGCAATCTAAGGTTTTACTGTATCTTGTACTTAATGATTATATATAGCTATATAGAGAGAAAATATTCTATGTTATCTAGATTTTTCACCTCCTGTGCCTGTATTCACATTTGTGTTGATGATAAAGTTGGCCCTAAATGTCACCCCAAATCACAAGATTTATTCTGTAATGCAGTGTAACTCAAATTTAGATCATTGGACTCCTGAGCTTCAAGTACCAATCCCATTTACTTCCATATATATATATATATATATATATATATATAAAGTAAACAACTTTCTAGCATAAAACTTGTCGCAACCAAAGATCCAAGAATTGGAGAAGGAAGTCTGGTTGTTAACAGCCTTTTGTTCCATACCATCTTGCTTCTCACGTCCTGTTTGAAATACTTATTTTCATTACTAATCTCACTGTTGAAGGCTGGTTATTAATTGAATTTCATTTCCTATATTTTAGCATTGAGATGTATGAGTTTTAGTTATATACAAATAAGAACAGTTTTCACTATAGTGAATTTGTTTAGTGTTCATTATGGTGGGATTTAATAATACATAGGTGTACCTACATTTTGTCCATATTTCTTCATTTCTATTTCTGAGCTATGCTTTCCAGTTAGATTTAACCACCATACTATCCTTCATTCATACCTTGTACTTTTATCTCATACTGTTTTCTCTCTTTGAAATGCCCTCTCTCCCTTGTTCACAACACCCGTACCTCCACCTGCCTTAAGGTTTTGGCTCAGATGTCTTCTTTTCTGGGGAGCCTTTTCTCATCTCCTCTGCTACTCTCTCTCTCTTCTTTTCTTCCCAGTTCCTTTTTTCTGATTCTCTTTTTTCTGCCTATCTTGCCTTCTTCCAAGAATGATATAAGGTGACTTTAAATATGAATATGCCATTTAGCAAGGTTAAAAATTAAGTTAAAAATAATAGAATTTTAAAAAAGAAAATAGTGTTAGTAAACTAGTGGCATGAGTTTGCTTTATTTCTCTCAAGCTACTTTACTTTGTGTCACAGTGTTTTTTTATGCATATCTTTAGCAATTTGGGAAAATTTTCTGTGTTCTCATATTTGTTTAATAGGAAATGAGTGTGATAACACATATATAAACTAGTATGAATTCTGGACCTATGCATTTTAGGAAATTTCTTAATTTTAGGAATTTGAACATAAAGATATATTTTCATATCAGAGTAAAGGAAAATGATATGCTAATGATAATTTTCCTGTTTGTAAAAATATTTTCCATTATTTGCTAATTACCATTTAATTTCTAAGTTTTAGAATTTTACTGCTTTGCTGATTAAAATTATTTGATTAAAGGTAGTCCATGTTTGTGGCATTTTCTTTCGGAAAATTTTTGTCCTTCATAGTCACACTCTAGACCTCTGTCGCTGTAATTCAGAAAATAGAAGTTCATGTATAATTGTCTAAAATTCCTAGAACATAAATAAACCTTTGCATTTAAATCCTGGAAATAATTTAGTATTTATTGTTACCAGTAAGATCTCTAGTTCGATTAAATGAGAACCTGTAGAAAGTATCTTACCACATCCCGGATATAGAAGCATTTAAAAACCTTTCTTTTCATGGATGTGAGGGTGGAATACAGAAGATAGTGTAAATTTGAGTTTCTTGTCTAGAAGCCTGCCTTAATAAACAACTTCTGATACGCTTAGGATTGAAGCTTTAGGGAAACAGATTCTGACTTTAGCCAGCAATCTAAACCAAAACCCCTTCTGTGTTTTTTTAGTATGTTCCTACTAAATACTGAATTTTGTCTTCACTGGAAAGCTACTATGTATGTTTTGCAACTGCCGTTTTAGTTTATGTTTATTTCTCTCTTAAGGAGATTATTATAGCAGTCATTCAGCAGAAATTGTTTTTAAGACTTGCTCCTGAAATGCTCTGTCATTTCTATGTAAATTAAACTTATTGTGTAAGTAAAATAAACTGAGATGTCAGTTTGTTTTTAGAATGCAGTTCCGTAACTACACAAAAGAATACTTCTTACATTTACATAGTTACGTTTTTATAGTCAAACAAATGCTTTTGCTAATATGTATTTTTTTTTTTATTTTACTATCTACGTATAGCTTGATAAAAATATATAGCCTATAATAAGTTTGGATCATTTATCTAAATTTAGAAAGATACTGTCTGGGTTTAAGGAGGTGGGAGAGTGGTGTGAAAGTGTAACTTTCAAAATAGAATTCTTTAGTATATGCTATATGCTAGAGTTGAATGCCTGAGAATAATGTTTCTGGTAGGCTCGATCAGAAAGACTGGAAAGGCCATCATGTTAAGTAGTAAGTAGAATGATGAAAACTCAGCATGTAGTTTTTAAAATTTTCCCAACTATTTCTTTCATGTCATTGCTGAATTACTATTAAGTGGAGAATTCATAATCCAACAGAAATTCTAATGAAAGAGAGATTTGATTTTCTTGCCTAATTTGGATCTTTGCATTTCCTTTAATATTTATCTTTATTACCTCTTTAAGAATTAATAAATTGTCAATGTGCTCAATTAGAGAATAGCAGTGATAAAGTAGTCTTATGGTGCATGGCTCTTTATTTTTGGATAGAATCACAGGAAAACAACTAGGGGCATAATTTTTTTCACGTGTGAAGCCATCTGGTCCTGCATTTTTGTTTGTGGGAGTTTTTTGATTACTGATTCAATTTCTTTGTAGGTTATTGGTCTGTTCAAATTTTCTGTTTCTTCTTCCTGTTTTAGTTTATACTAAATTTATACATTTCTAGGAATTTATCCATTTCTTCTAGCTTGTCCAGTTTATTTGCATGTAGGTTTTCCTAATATTCTCTTAACAATTATTTGTATTTTTGTGGTGTTGGTTGTTATTAACCCTCTCTCATTTGTGATTTTATTTATTTGAGTCCTTTTTCTTTTGTTTTTGCTAAATCTCACTAGAGGTTTAAAAATTTTATTGGCTTTTTTTTAAGAACAAGCTCCTGATTTCATTGTTGTGTTCTATTTTTTTGTTTTGTTTTTTTAGTTTCTATATCATTTATTTCTTCTCTAATCTTTATTATTTTTTTTTTCCTTCTACTGACTGTAGGCTTCATTTGTTGTTCTTTTTCTAGCTCCTTTAGGGGCGTTTGAGACTTTTCTTACCTCTTGAGGTAGGCCTATATTGCTGTAAACTTCCCTCTTAGAATTGCATTTGCTGCATCAAAGAGACTTTGTACCATTTGTTTTCATTTCCATTTCTCTCCATGTAATTTTTTATTTCTTCTTTTATTTCTTGGTTGATCCATTTATTATTTAGTAACATGTTATTTAATCCCCATGTGTTTGTGTTCTTTCTAGATTTTTTTCATGTGTTTGATTTCTAGTTTCATAGTGTTGTGGTCAGAAAAGAAGCATGGAATGACTTGGATCTTTTTGAATTTGTTGACTTGTTTTATGGCCTAATATGTGATCTTTTCTGGAGAATGTTCCTTGTGTACTTGAAAAGAATGTGTATGTTCTGAAAATATCTGTTAAGTCTATCTTGTCCAGTCTATCATTCAAAGCCATTGTTTCCTTGTTGATTTTCCGTTTAGATGATCTGTCCATTGATGTAAGTAGAATGATAAAATCCCCTACTATTATTATACTAATACTGATTAGTTCCTTTATGTTTGTTATTGTTTTATGTATTTGGGTACTTTCATGTTGCATATATAAATATTCACAATTGTTATATATTCTTGTTGGATTATCTCCTTAATGTTTATACACTGCCCTTGTTTGTCTCTTGTTACTGACTTTGTTTTAAAGTGTAGTTTGTCCAGTGTATTACTACTCCAGCTTTCTTTTGATATCCATTTGCATGGTAAATGTTTCCATTGCCTCACTTTGAATCTGCAGGTGTCTTTAGGTCTAAAATTGGTCTATTGCAGGCAGCATATAGATGTGTCTTTTTTTTTTTTTTTTTTTTTAATATTCTGACACCCTGTGTCTTTTGATTAGAGCTTTTAGTCGATATATATTCAATGTAATTATTGACAGATATGTACTTATTGCCATTTTATTGCTTGTTTTGTGGTTGTTTCTGGAGATTTTCTCTCATCCTTTCTTGTATTTCCATGTTTTGCTGATTTTCTTTAGTATATATTTGGATTTCTTTCTCTTTATTCTTTGCATGTTTATTTGTGACTTTTGATGTGTAGTTACCATTAGCCTCTCCTGTATATAGCAATCTGTATTAGGTTGATGGATATTTAAGTTTGAACCCATTCTTTTCTACTCTCCTCCCCACAATTTAGGTATATGTTATTATATTTTATATCCTTTTATCTTGGGGGTTCCTTGACTTATTTTTTCAGGAATATTCATTTTTACTGCTTTTGTGTTTCCTGTCTTTATATTATCACTTTTGCTCTCTCCTTTCCACTCAAAGAGTCACCTTTAGCATTTCTTATAGGGCTGGTTTAGTGGTCATAAACTCCTTTAGCTTTTGTTTCTCTGGAAAACTCTTCATCTCTCCTTCTGTCCTGAATGATAGCCTTGCTGGATAGAATATTCTTGGCTGCACATTTTTTCCCATTCAGTACTTTGAATATATCTTGCCACTCCTTCGGACTTGCCAAGTTCCTGTTGAAAAATCTGCTAGCCTTGTGAGTTTCCCCTTGTAAATTAATGACTTCTTTTGTCTTGCTTCTTTTAAAATTTTTTTATCACTACACTTTGCCAATTTAATTACAATATGTCTTGATGTTGGCCTCCTTTTGTTGATTTGATGTGAGTACTCTGTGCTTCTGGATCTGGATGTCTGTTTCCTTCCTCACATTAGGAAGTTTTCACCTATTATTTCTTCAAATACATTTTCTGCCACCCCTTTCTCTCTCTTCTTCTCCTGGTACTCCTGTAATATGAATATAATTATATTTGATGTAGTCACTGAGTTCCCTAAGTCTTATCATTTTGTGTAATTCTTTCTCTTTTGTTCAACTTCATTGCTTTCCATTACTTTATTTTCTATGTCATTAATTTTTTCTCTGCTTCTTCTAGCCTGTTATGTATTGCATTAAGTGTGATTTTCTTCCCTATGTTTATAGGGAAGGAAGAGCAAGAGAGCATGTGTAAGGGAGGGGCAGAGAGGGGGAGAGAGAATCCCAAGCAGGCTCTGCACTGAGAGCATGGGGCTTGATCTGAGGAACTGTGAGATCATGGCCCGAGCTGAAATCAAGAGTCGGCTGCTTAACTGACTGAGCCACCCAGGCGCCCACATCAAGTGTGTTTTTAATCTCATTTATTGCACTACTCATCTCTGATTCTTTTTTAAGTCTTTTATCTCTGTAGTAAGGGTCTCACTGATGTCTTCCATTCTTTCTTCAAGTCCACTTAGTATCCATATGATTGTTTCTTTAAATTCTCCTTCAGGCATGTTACTTATATCTTTTTCATTTAGATCTCTGGCCTTGACTATATCTTGTTCTTTCATTTGGGATAAATTCCTCTGTCTTCTCATTTTGTATAAGTCTTTGCCTGCTTCTCTGTGTTATAAAAGCCAGTTATATCTCCTATTACTGAAAGTAATGACCTTATAAAGAAGGGGTCAGTAGTGTCTAGGGCCTAGCACTTTTGGGAGTGTGTGCTTTGTGTGCTCTTCTGTTGTTTTCTGGCTGCTCTGTCCTTCAGGCTGGTCATCTGCAGTGGCTCTTCTTGCCTGCTTTTGGTAGTGGTTATTTCTTGGCCTGAATGTGGCGAGTTTCAACTAGGTGTGCTCTGGTCTGCTTGTGAAATGAGACCTGTCATCACCTCCACTGGAACTGAGGCCCTGTAGAGCCCTCTGGTCTGGAGACATCGTGTAGGCAGGGGTTTTTGCTGGTCTTCTGGGGTGGGGTGCACCACACTGGGACTCAGGCAAGCGTGACAGAAAGGCAGTTCCACAAACTCCTGGTGGATGAGACTTCATGTAAGTAAATTAGGTAGCCAGTGTCCATGCTGTGCTGCTTCCCACAGGTGACTCTGTATTTATGGTAAGGGGTAAGGGAGAGAAATGGCACTGGCCAGCTCCTTTGTTCCAGGAGCCATGTCTCTGTGAATGCTGCCTCTCAGGGACATGCTCAGAGAAGAGCAAAGAATCTCTACATTGTGTGCCCTAGACACTCTTCCAATTGCTATTTCCAGGCTTTATTCCCCCAGGTTGTTTGCTTGCCTTGTCTCCAGGCACTGCAGTTCCCTCCAGGCTCTCTCCTAGCCAAGCCCACTGACCTTTAAAAATCCACATTTTAAGCCCTGCTGATTTCAACAACTCATGAAATTCAACGCATCTAGTTTTCCAAGCCACTGGTTATGGGGTTGTTAAGTTTGTTTTGTCAGTTTTCAGGTTGATTTCTGGCATATTTAGGATGTTTGATAGTTAGCAGGTTGTATTCCTGGGATGAGGTTGAGCCTAGGGTTGTCCTACTCAGCCACCATCTCCTTCTCTTAAGGCTTTTTTTTTTCAATTGCCATATTTAGGTATTTGGAATAGGAACAACTTAAGGAACAATAATACAAATTAACATTTTAATATTAAAATCTTTAAATATAATATGATTATGTGTGTATAATTAATACCTTAATATAATATGAAATTCACAGATCTTATGTTGTGACAGAAAGAAATGGCTAGCCATCCAGAAATATGGGTCCTAAGTTTGGCTCAGTACTATCTGTATGACTTTAGAAAAAGAATATTTTTGATACACCACTATAATGTGCAAATAAAATTATTCATACTGTTGTGATGAACAAGTAGGATGCATACATATGATATCATTTTATATTCCAAACTTGCCATGCAAATGCTAGGAGCATGGAATCGAAAATAGAACTGTGCTGTTTAACATTTCTAATTTAACTTTATTATTAATATTATAATGGTTTAATTTCTAATTTTTCTTTCCCCTTCCTCTCTCTTAGTCTACTTATTGCTGACATCAAATTTAACTTTCTCTGGTAGAAATGAAGACCCAGGGTTGGTCAGCAGTCTCCTTTGATTTCCATCTCTCTTTAGCATCTATTTCTATAAGTGGGATACTATATCTAGGTTGGTGTTAGTAATTGGACATCGTAGAATTGAAGAAGTAGTCACTGAAATAATAAGACAACCCACTTGAGAAAAACTGTAAGCCTCTTTAAAACAATGTAGCACTGACATATGAACAAACTTAGAGACCAATTGAACAGAATACGAAGTCCATAAATACATTGAAAGTTTTCAAATACACATGGAAATATAGTTTATATTATAGTGTAGTTGTAAATCACTGGGGGAAAAGGAACTTTAAGTAACTGATAGATGATGTTTTGTAAGAATATAAAATTTGACCATTCATCACAATGTGCACCAAATGAACTCCAAATGGATCAGAGGTCTAAACGCAAAAAAAATTAAATGAAACCCATGAACCCAATAGCATTGATTGTATTTTTGAAATACCAACCCAGTATCAATGATTGTTGTTTTGAAATACTGTTTCTCATTAAAGCAATACAAATTCTTTGGAGAAATGTTTCAGTGTGTGGCCAGAAACAATTGATATGAGCCTGGAATATCTTGTAATATTAGATAGCAAGGAAGTTGTCAAAGAATACTATACTCTTCTAAGACTTGAAAAGGCCCAGACAAAACAAAACAAAATAAACCCCACAAAAATCCTCACCAGTGGGCAATATGCAGGAACAAGCAGTTCAGGGAAAATAATGCAACTATCCTTAAACATATGAAAAGATGTTTAACTTCACTCAGAGCAAGAGATGTGTTAATGAAGACTGTGTCAAAGTAACATTTCTCACCTGTCAGGTTTACAAAAATCTATATAAGCTTGATGGCATACTCAGGCTGTGGTAAGAAAGGACCTTTTTATATGTTTCTCATGGGAATATAGAATAAAGTCGTATAATCCCTTTAGATGAGAAATTGCCAGTGTTGTACAAAATTACAGATGTATTTTCCCTTTTGTGTGAAAAATTAGGGGAAAATGCATATATTTGTTGTTTTTTTATTTTTCTGAAAAAAAACCTGGAAAATAATCTTGAAATTAATATTTATGGGGAATTTGGAGGAATGAGATGAAGGGATGGCATTGAGAAATCTCTAATAACTTTTTGTATAGTTTTGATTTTTGAACCATTGGCATTTTAATATGTTAAGAAAAAAAAACATACCACAAAATTTAAAACAGAATGAAGTGTATATGTAGTTAGTAACATAACCAAAGAGGAAATAAAGAATTACTTCTGAGGCCTTTTGGATACAGTACTTGGTACTTCCTTTGTTGGATTTGTCCTTTGGTTGAGAATGGCCAGTGAAATGTTAAAATTAACTCATTGGTTTTATTGTTAATAGTGATACTGGTATAATAATTTTGATGCCATTTTATGAATGTGGTTTTTAAAGCAAATAAGTAAATACGTAAATGTAATTGTGAGCTATGATTTTCAGGATTAGAGAAAAGAGATCCAAAATGTAACAAAGCAGTTAGGAAAACCCATGTAGAGAAAAATTTTAATTTTGGAATATCACTACACACTTACTATGTTTTCAAAATGTATATTCCTGGTTCTACTCACTAAAAAGGCCTGGAGATAGTGGCTTCCTCTTAACAGTGAGTGCACTTAGTGGTAACATTTTGGTGTCTAAATGCATTGCCTAGTAAAAGGAGCCAGGGGTCATTGAAGAAAAGGCTGATTCCAGATCAGGGACTGGAAATATAGAAGATGAGCCTATCACGTGATGTTTTACCAGAAAGGATACACTTACTCTGATATGCCCAAATTCAAAAGACCCCCAAGAACAAACCACCAGAGTCCAGAGTCAAAGCCAAGCGGCAAGGGTCATTTATTGCAGGTTTGAACCCGGACCTCCACGCACTCATTACCGGTGATGCTAAGAGGTCCCAAGCGAGGATCTTACAGCTTCTTTTATAGACAGGCACAAACAAGTTAGGGATTTTTCTCGGTTACAGAGCTGTTATTGGTTGACATTTAAATTTGAACACTCAGCAGAACTTGATTGGTTCCCGCCTTTTTTTCAAACCACTCAGCAGAACTTGATTGGTTTCTGCCTTTTTTTCAAACCACTCAGCAGAACTTGATTGGTTCCCGCCTTTAGGTCAGAGCACAACCAGGCACGCCCTGGCTGGTTCTGGGAACGGCGGGGGGAGGGGGGGGTGTCTTTTCTTTGCAGTTGTGAGTACACCTGGTAATTTTCTCTTAGTCTCTCAACTCTAGTGGAAGTATGTGAAAAGGACAGAATAGCCAATCTGAAAGGGCTTCTTTTGGCCAAAATTGGGTCAATTTGAGGATAAAACAATAAGCATTCTAATTATTATAAAACACTTAATAAAAAATCACCATGTCTTAATATTTAAAAAAAAATCTAGTTAATTTACCATAATCAGTTGAAAATTATGTAAAAATTGGTAATCAAAAGAAAAGAATTGAGCACCTAATCTTTTTATAAGAAACTATATAGTTCATTTGCTAGTAAAGAAGGAATATTCTTCTCTATCAAAGGGTTCTGGCTAGTAAAAGTAGTAAATATGATAGAATTAGAAAGTCAGTTTTGCCACCTATGATAGCATAATTCTAAAAATCGTTTTGGAAGAGTCCCATTTTTCTACTTCCTCAAACACTAATCTAGGTACTACTGTGAAGGGACTTTGTAGATGTAATTAAGATTACTCTTCAGCTGACTTTAAGATAGAGAGATTATTCTGGATTATCTGGGTGGACCCAGTGCAGTTACAAGAGTTTTGAAAACTGACAAAAAGGCAGAAGAGTCAGTGGCAGAGATTTGGCAGAAGAGGAATTAAGAGAGATGTAGCACAAGGAAAGCCAGAGGATCCAAACATGAGGAGGATTCAACATACCATTGTTGCCCTGAGGTTCAGGGACCAGAGGGAAGCCTTTGGGAGCTAAGGGTGTTCCTGTGCTAATAGCCCTCAAGGAAATGTTAATCTTAGGTCTGCAACCTCCTCACTGGACTAGATTTTGCCAACAGCCTGAAGGAACTTGGAAGCAAATTCCTTCCAGAATCTCCTGATAAGAACCTGTAGGCTGCTGCCTTGATTTTGGCCTTGTGAAACCTGGAGCTGAGAAACCAGTAGAACCAATGCAGACTTGTGATCTACAGGTCGTGAGATGCTAAACTGTGTTATTTAAAGCTGTGAAGTTTGTGGTAATTTTGTTCCATTAATAACATAAAACTAATGTACAACCCCTCCACAAACTAATGGATTCAGATAATAATCATCAATGGATGCTTATCTCATCAGGTTAAAGGATATGAGGGACTGTTTGCATAGTATATTTGCATAGAATATTTGCATAGTACCAAAGTATCTCCTCAGAGATTTCTTGCAATTGTTAAGAGAAAAATACATACCTTAAAATAGATCTAACTATGGGCACTTTACTTAAGTAAACAGTTAGTATTACTAGTAATAGAATAACTTGTCACTGAGGGGTTTTTTTGATGTGATGCAATTTGAAGTACAGAGTATTAACTGAATATTCTGGTAATATATTTTAAATCTGACTCTAATCAGACCTTTAGATGTATCTTCCCATTTTCATGAGATATAGGAAATAGGGAAAAAAGTAAATGACACCACAAGGACACATCGGACAAAGCATACTATTTTTAAATGTTTCTTAAGAAAGGAGAAAAGCCTACAGAAATAAAAAGCATATATGCCAAAATGTTGTTAACAGTTGTTCAATGAAAGTGGTAAGTGTAAAGGTATTTATTGTATTATTTTTCAACTTTTCTATATGTTTGGAAAGTTTCACAATTAAATTTTGGGGGAAAAATGGAAGATGATAGGAAACTTGAAAGAGTTTGAGCTTCTCATACATCAGTGGGGAAGGCTTTACTTCAGTGTTTTTGAATAGTACAGATACTGTTTTGTTTGGGACCCTTCAAATATTAGAATTGGTATACTTTTCTTGAGGATAACAGCATCCATTCTAGTATTTGGGTTGTCTTCAAATAGTTTGTTCCATTTTTAAGGGATACTTTACTTAGTATTATGGGGCATAAATGCATTTAGAGCCAGGAGGGAAATAACTAGGTCGGTGAATGTTGTGGCACAACTTTCTCATGCTCTTACATGTTTTTCTACGTATGCTAAGAATGCAAGGCCCTCCCTACTTTTTACATAGGCCATTTCTCCCAGTTGTGTTTATGGTAAGTGATCTTGAGGGATAGGATTGCTTACAGCTTTCTGTAAAGTGGTAGGCTCCTCAAGCTTCATATTCCTCACCGTCATGTCAAACTACTGTGGGTACAGCATCCATCCAGGCTCATATAACGTTACCCCCTAGGAATTTAGGATCCAGGGAACCAATGTATATACATGGTTATGCTATGTCATGATTAATAAAGATCTTTGTCTCTGACCCAGAATTCTGTGTCTGCTGTCAGCATCAACAAAACAGTAACAGGCTAACAGATTAGATAGTAACTATGGCAAAAATCAAATCTCTGACTTTGTTGTTGAGTGTTCATTAGATAGATTCCAGAGTAATCCCTCTGTTTTCAGTCTGACATCTCATTTCTACTCTTCACTGGGGGTAGGTCTCCTGGGTCAATAGCCTGCTTTCCCAGTTTTATTGGGTGGAATTACCATTTATCCAGTTATGTAAGTCAGAAACTTCATAGTCTTTTCACTTTTCATGTTTCCCTTGTGACCAGGTCTTGTTATTTTACCTTCTTAGCTCACATCTTTCTTCATCTCCACTGCTTTGGTTCTGCTTAGGTATATATCACCTCTTAACTCTTTACGACAATTCAATTCACGTATGGAACTGAATTTTGTCCCCCTCTCAAAATTTACATGTTGGAGCCCTAAGGCTTAAATGTGATTGTATTTGGAGATAGGACTTTTAGGAGATAATTTAGGTTAAATGAGGTCATAAGAGTGGGGTTCTAATTTGTTAGGATTGGTAGCTTTACACAAAAAAGGAGAGAGTGCGAGATCGATCTCTCTCTCTCTCTCTCTCTCTCTTTTTCTGCACACACTGGGAAAAGGTCATGTGAGGACATAGCAAGAAGGTGACTGCAAGCCAGGAAGAGAGCTCTTACTAGGAACCAAATCAATTAGCACCTTGTTCTTGGCCAGAAATCTGAGAAATAAATTTCTGTTGTTTAAGCTACCTAGTCTTTGGTACTTTGTTATGGCAGCCTTATCAGGCCAAGGCAGTGACCTCCAATGTGGTACATCCTTGCCTGCCTGCCTCCCTCCCACCGTTTCCATCTCTTTGACCTTGTTCTTACCACTACTACCAGAGGTACCTTTTAAAACTGCAACTACGATCAAGTTTGCCTGTTTCAGAACCTTTATATGTTTCCCTACAAAATAAAATTCAAACTGCTTGCATTCTCAAAGCAGACATTTCATGAGTTGGCCCTACTGTATTTTTCTGGTTTGAGTTTCACTTGCCTCTCCTCTCTTGTCTAGTCCCCACTCACCCTATGCTTAAAGCTGTAGAAACTTACTTGTGGTTTTGTTTTTTTTTAAATTTTTAACATTTATTCATTTTTTGAGAGACAGAGAGAGACAGAGCATGAGTGGGGGAAGGGCAGAGAGAGAAGGAGACACAGAATCCGAAGTAGGCTCCAGGCTCTGAACTGACAGCAACAGCGCCCAGTGTGGGGCTCGAACTCACAAACCGTGAGATCATGACCTGAGCCGAAGTTGGATGCTTAACCAACTTAACCACCCAGGCACCCCTATTTGTGGTTTTCTAAAATGGCAGTCCGTTTTATATCTCTGGACTTCTTCTCATGCAGAGACCATTTAGTGCCAGGGGTGTTGCTTCACCACCCCCCTCCCATCTGCTTGCAGACTATTTATTCATCTTTCAGGCTTAGATCAACCTCTAAGAAAACTTACTCTGATCCATATAGTCTAGAATGGACATGTCCCTCCTTTGTGTCTCATATGTGCTTTTAAAATGATTCTATTATAACAGCTATTATATTTTACTTCCCTTAGTGTTTATCTCTCTCTCTCTCTTTAGTAAATGTGTCGGGGCTAAACTAAGCCTAAATGGATACTGTGTTAGGGTTCTCCAGAGAAACAGAAACAATAGATTGTGTATATAGAGAGAAATAGGTTATTTTAGGCAATTGGCTCTTGAACTTGTGGGGGCTGCGTGAGTTCAAAATCTGATCAGTGACCTACAGGCTGGAGAGTAAAGGAAGAATTTATGTTGCAGTTTGAGTTCAAAAACAATCTACAGGCCGAATAACCTCTTGCTTGGAAGCTTTTCATTCTATTATGCCCTTCAGCTGTGGTTGAGGCCCACTCACATTACTGAAGGCAGCCTGCTTTACTTAAAGCCACCGATTTAAATGTAAATCTCATTCATCATCCTCACAGAAATAGCCAAAATAATGTCTGGCCATGCATCTGAGGACCATAGCCTAGCCAAGGTGACACATAATGCAGATGGTGATCATACCTGCATGTAATTTAGTGTGAATGTGCCTTAAGACTTCACATCACCTTCTTCAGGCTCAGGGTGGAGTCATTCCCTGAGGGAAATCTGGCCCACCTTGTGATGCCTCCTGCTCTGTGCCCACAAGAAACCCACTGTTTCTTTCTATCCTGTTCACTAGCTTTCCACCCACAGAAGCAAAGGTGATAACATGTCTGTACAAAGCACACTACATCATGACAGGCATGTGGCAACTATATTTTGTCCATTATAGCCTTGAACCTTTCTATGCTTTCAGTCATTAAAGTGTAGTTACACAGTAGTTGGGTGCGTGTTGCATAGTGAATAATTTGGTGGCCCAGCAGGGAGCAATTCCTAGTAATCCCTTACCGAATGATATCCTTTGTAGTACATGTAACCTGAAAAGTAATAATCAAAAGATACTGATATAATAGTAGAGTTCCATTTATTCATTAAGAATTGATCCTGTTCATCATCATAGTAAGTGACCAAAATGTCTCCAATGTGATGCTACTCAGGTTAGATCTTATCAGGTTCCAAAGCAGAAACAGTCTTGACAAACACATAGCTTCACCCTTTGGGATCTCTGGTATAGTTGTTCTGAGACACAATATAATTTTCTTGCTATCAACCTATGTCAAGGCACCACTGTAGTGTTAGATTTTACTAATTGCATACGTATTCATTCATTTACCTTCAACTACTATTTCTTCTTTTTGTTTTTGACTTTAACCTCAACTTTTCTACTTTTGAAAGGAACATCAGGTTTATCTACAGTTCAGTGGAGACTAAAAAGAACAGTCATTGAAGTAGGAGGAAAACCATGAGACTTGTGATGTCCTTAAAGCCATGTGAAGAATATATATCAAGGAGAAGGAATGATGATTTCTGTACACTGAAGTCACATGGAGATGAGTGGAAGTGATTCATGTAGTTCTCCTGACTCATCTCCCTGGCTAAGTGTATTTCTTGCCAGCTCCACTCTGAAGCCAAAATGCTATTCCAAAGTTACAAACATTAATCCCTTCTATTTCATGGTGACTTTAGGATAGAGGCCTGACTACTTCATGTGGATTACAAGGTCTGAGCAGAACTGTGTAACTTCATTTCCTCTGTCCTACTCTCAACTCAAGCCATTATGAACTTAATGAGTTATTTGAAGGTTTTTTTTTTTTTTTTTTTTTCACAGCCTTAATATGGCCTCTCTTTTTTGCATGAAACACTTCTTTCTCCTTTTGTCCATCTAACTGCTAGGCATCCTTCAGGTAATAACTTCTTTAGTGAGAACTTCTCTGATCCAGGATTAGGTTAGATTCTCATAGATGCTGGTATTTACTGCCATAACTTATGGCACATTTTGTTTTTTCTTGTGTTTAATGTCTATCTTTCTTAGATACTTCTTTCTCTCTGAATTGTAAGCTAATTGAAGTCAGAGGCTGGTCATTTGGTTTATAACATTGTTCCTGGTGCCCAGCAGAGAGCCTCGCACAGGACCAGTGCTCAGTAATATATTTTACCTGAATACTAAATAAAATGACAGTATGATATTTCTGTTGAGTTTTATTATGGGATTTGAAGCATTTTTCCTGTTGGGACTTCACATGTATTTATGTAGAATGGGAAGGTTTGGCATTCAAGTAGTAATAAACCCATTTTTAAAAAATGCTTATTTATTTATTTTGAGAGAGAGAAAGAGAGAGGAAGGGAGGGAATGAGCAGGGAAGGGGCAGAGAGAGAGGGAGACACAGAATCCTAAGTAGGCTCCAGGCTCTGAGCTGTCAGCACAGAGCCCAACATGGGGTTCAAATTCACGAACTGCAAGATCATGATCTGAGCCGAAGTCAGTTGCTCAACTGATTGAGCCACCTAAGCACCCCAAGCCATTCTTTGTAATGTTGTAAGTCGGTAATTTAAGTTTTTATTTATTTATTTTGAGAGGGGGGAGGGGTAGAGAGCGAGGGGAAGAGAATCCCAAGCAGGCCCCATGCCCAGTACTGAGCCCAATACGGGACTCCATCTCACCATGGTGAGAACATGACCTAAGCTGAAATCAAGAGTCAGACATTTACCGACTGAGCCACCCAGGTGCCCCTATATCAATATTTTAAGCATAGTAAGTTCTTTTAATGAAGTAAGTTGAGCATTTAAGAAGATCATTTTTGGGGTACCTGGGTGGCTCAGTTGGTTAATGGTCTGACTCTTGATATCAGCTCAGGTCCTGGTCTCACCATTGTGAGATCAAGCCCCGTGTGAGGCTTCTCACTGAGCATTGGAGGCTGCTTGAGATTCTCCCTCTCCCTCTCCCTCTCCCTCTCTCTCTCTCTCTCTCTCTCTCTCTGCGCCCCCCCCCCCAATAAACCAACATTAAAAAAAAGAAAGCAATTTTTTCTTTATAAAATAATTTTTTATAAATTAGGTCTTTAGTTTATTAAAGGATAATTTGGAGATTGTAATGTTTACAATCCAAGTTAAGATCCTTGTTTGTAATAGCTGATTTGCCATTTTAAAGTTATATAGATAATATGCTATATTTTGTTATTTAAAAATCACTGATTTATTGGTACAGATTCATACATGGCCATGCTTTCTGAAGTGTGTGTGTTATATTATTGCCATACTGTGAACATCACTTACTGATGTCTGAGACATTGTCTACACCATCCCTCTCACCTGGTCTTTTTATAGTACTGTCACACAAACTTCACCTTTTGTCTTAATCAAAATTCCTGTCAGAATCTATATTTTTTATTTTCACATTATTACCTTTATTAGGAAAGGTGGTGAGATTTCCTGGCACAATCTCCTTTTTGGGTTATAGGGTTTTCTAAGTAAATGCAATTTTATATGAGACTTATTTTCTTTGGTGAACAGATTATTCTCTTAAGTATTTAAAAAATGCTAATAGTCCTTAAAGTATCTGAAACAATTTGATTATTTAGAGGAAGCTTTATTAATGAACTTCTGACTCTTGTCCCACTAACTTATTGAATGACTAGTTCACCCTAAATATTGTGGCTAGTGTTGGATATTCTCTAGTAGTCTATGTTTCTTTACCTCCAGATGATTTTGTTCCCAATCTTATGTATTCCAGGTGTGCTTTTCATTATAATTCTAAGAACCCAAGAAAACTGAAAGAAAAAGGATTTTTGTTTTTATGAAAACAAAGTTGTATAATTAGGAAAGATTGAATAAAGGCAAGTACTGAAAGAAACCATGAATGTAATTAGTATAAGAAATTGTGGTGTGTGTGTGTGTAGAAAACTATAAAGTTCAAAGACACTTGCACTCATTACAAGTGTTTCTTAAATATTTACAATGTGTTCTACCCACTTTAAAGAAAGTAACTTAGAAATCATAGATGTAGCATAATGGGTGTGACATGTACGAAAGACAACACCCCAGAATTCTAGGCAGTAGAATAATACTCAACGAAAAGGCCTTGGTTATATGAAAGAAAATTGGTAAATGAATGTTCATATTCCTAAAAGTGTATAGGACTTCTACTCCCAGCCAAATTAGAGTAAGAGGGAAAGAATTTTTCCCCTGACTTAAATAAATAAAAAGCCAGAGAAAACGTATGAAACAATAGTTTTCAGACATTGCACAATAGCTCACTGCCTGTGGAGAGGCTCCAGGCTACAGCATAAGGAGAGGAAACTGAAACATAGCCTGGAGGTGTCACTGAGTTGCTGAGACAGAGTTTAGAGTTTGGAGGCCAAGCTGGCTAGGATTTGCTCAAATTTGTGGGGCAGTATACTGGAAAGGAGAAAGCTGGACAGAACCAAAAAGAGAAAATGCTCTGGAGATCTTGTGGGCTTACCTTCAGTTTTTGGCTGAGTATTGAGCAGTGTGTGCATGTGAACAATCTACTAACATGTATGCTTTAGTAATCTGCTATAGACAGGGATAAACTACTGGAAAGGAGCAGGCAAAACAATTTCTAAAGTTTTCCTTGGGCCAGGAATAGTTTGTGTGTCCATGAATGATCGTGAAATGATCTACACATGCGACATTTGGTATTTCTCAGAGGAGCATTGCGTTAGTGCTGGAATTAAATTAACTGCAGACTAAAGGCTATTCAAGAATTGCTTCTGTAAAGCTTAGAAACATCCTCACAAGAGCTAAACAGTATCAAAGTAATTTAACTGCATTCCACAATCCCAGATTAAAGCCTCAGGATATTTTAAGGAATACAGTAAAATCCAGCAGTCAACATAAACAGTGTCTGGCATCCAATCAGAATTACCAGGCAGGAAGAAAAGTGGAAGATATGACCTGTAACCAGGAGAAATTTGGATCAATAGAAATAAATTAAAAGTGATACATAGGATAGAATTAGTAGATAAGAACATTAAAATTTCTATTACAGATATATGTCATAGTTCAAGAAGATAGAGAAGTGCATGAGCACGATAAGGAGGGAAATAGAAGATATAATAAAGGTCCAAATTGAACTTTAAGAGATGAAAAGAATAATAACTGATTTGAAAAATACAGTGGATGAGATTAATAGCAGATTTGACACTGCAAAAATAAAGATAAGTGAACTTAAAGCATAACAATAGAAGCCACCCAAAATGAAACAGAAAAGAAGAAAAGAACGAAAATAAGGAACAGAGTTGTGGACAATATCAAGAGGCCTTAGATATTAATTATTGGAGTGCCAGCAGGAGAGGAAATGTTTGACAGAAAAAAATGCTTGAAGAAATAAAGATTGAAAGTTTTCCAAATTTGATGGAAATTATAAACCCACAGACTTAAGAGGTACAGTAAACCCAAAACAGCATAAACTTGAAGAAAATTACATAGTCACAATGTAATAAAATTGCTGGGGGTACCCGACTGGCTCAGTTGGTAGAGCATCCAACTCTTGATTTCAGAGTCGTGAGTTCAAGGCCTACCTTGGGTATGGAGCCTACTTAAAAATAAAATTACTAAGAACTAGTGAGAAATTCCTAAAAGCAGGTAGAGATAAAAAGATACCTTAGATTTAGAGAAATAAAAACAACAGTGATAATAGATTTTTCATTAGAAGTAGTGCAAGCCAGAAGATACTAGAGTTTCAACTTCAGAGTTCCAAAAGCAAGAAATCAATCTTGAGTTATGTTACCAGCAGAAGTACTATTTGAAACTGATGGCTAAATAAACAACTTTCTAGGCATATAAAAGCTGAAATAATTCATCAACATCAGATAATTATTACACAAAATATTGAAGGAGATCCTCTGGCAGAAGGAAAAATGATACCAGATGGAAATTTATGTCTGTACAAAAGAATGGTGAACATGGTAAATGTTAAATATGTGAGTAAATATGTGTTTTTTAATATATACAAAATTTCTTTAAAAGACAGTTGACACAATTACAGTAGGCAAAAAGTCTGAATAAATATTTTTGAGTAGAAGGTGCACAAATAGCCACCAAATGAATGAAAAGATGCTCAACATCATTAGTCATTAGGGAAATACAAATAAAAACCATCAGATTTCACTTTACATCCACTAACATGGTTATAACCAAATAGAAAGTTAGTAACAAATGTTGGTGAGGATGTTGAGGAAATCAGATCCTTCATGCATTGTAAGTGGGATTGTAACATGGTGAAGCCATTTTAGAAAGTAGTTTGGAAGCCCCTCAATATATTAAACCATATGACCATAGAGTTACTGTATGACCCACAAATCCCAATCCTAAGTGTATATCTAAGAGAATTAAAAACCTATGTCCACATAAAACTTGTATGTAAATGTTCATAGCAGTCTTACTCATGAGAGCCAAGCAGTGGAAACAACCCAAAGGTCTATCATCTGATGAGTGGATAAACAAAATGTATATCCATACAGATAAATGATATTTGGCAGTAAAAATTAATGAAGTAGTGATATGTGCTGGAATATGAATGAATTTTGAGAACATTATGCAAATGAAAGAAACCAGACACACACACACACACACACACACACACACACACACACACACACACACAC
>NW_026057577.1:70981057-71069145 GCF_023721935.1 Panthera uncia | reverse complement strand
CACACACACACACACACACACACACACACACACACACACACACACACTGAGTTATTCTAATGTATGAAATATCCAGAAGAGGCAAATATAATAGAAACGTAAAATAAATTACAAGACTAGGAATAGGGAAGAATAGGGAGTGGCTACTCGTGGGCAGGTATTTCTTTTGGGGCATGATGGAAATGTTCTAAATTTAGGTAGTGTTGATGTTTTCATAATTGTGTGACTGTGTTAAGAAACATTATAGGGCACCTGGGTAATGCAGTCAGTTAGGCTTCTGACTCTTGATTTCGGCTCAGGTCATGATCTCCCAGTTCTTGGGATCAAGCCCTGTGTTGAGTTCTGCACTGACAGCATGAGGCCTGCTGTGGATTCTCTCTCTCCCTCTGTCTCTACCCCTGCCCCACTCATGCATGCTGTCTTTCTCTCAAAATAAATATACCTTGAAAAGAACCACTGAATTGTACAGTTCAAAAAGATGAATTTTATTGTACTAAATTATAACTCAGTAAAGCTGATAACAAGATAATTGACTTTTTAAGCAAAAATAATTATAATGCATTGTAGACTTTAAAGTATATGTACAGATAAAGTGTATGATTATAGCAAAAAGGTTGAGAAGAGAGAAATGAATGTATTGTCAATTTCTTCTCTATGTGAAATGATATAACATGAAGACAAACTCTGATACTTTAAAAATATATACAGTGAATTGTGGACTAACTTGGTGAAAAAAGAACACAAAGATATTTAGTTAATAAATTAATATTGGAGATAAAATGATACACCTAAAAAACTCAGTATAAAAGAAGCCTGGAAATGAGCAAAAAGGGAACAAGGAAGACCTCAGAGAAATAGCAAGAAGTCAGATTTAAATTCAACAATATTACAATTATTTTAAATGTAAATGGTCTAAAAAACCCAACTAAAGGGCAGAGAATGTCATATTGGAATAAAAAGGCAGCTTAGCCTTATGCTATTTTTAAGAACCTGCTTTAAATATGAAGACACAATGTATAAAAATAAAAACATGGCAAAATGATAACCATGTTAGCACTAATCAGATGGAAGCTGGAACAATTATCTTCATATCAGAAAAATTAGATTCCAGAGCAAATAATGTTACTAGGGCTAGACAGGGTCATTTAATCATGATAAATGAATTAACTATCAAGAGTAGTTTATAATAGTTATAATAATCATAAAAGAGAAGTTATAATAATTCTGAAAGTTTATAGACCTGATAACAGACCATTAAAATGCATAGAGCAAAAACTGATAGAACTGAAAGAAGTGGATAAATGTAGTTACAACCAGAGATTTCAGTATCCTTCCTAATAACTCACAGAAAAAGTAGATGAAAATCAATGAGCATATAGAAAATTTGAACAATATTATGTAATGTTATCAAATTGATATTTTTAGAATATTCCATTTAACCTAAGAATACACCTAAAATAAAATAGACCACACTCTTGGCCATAATGCAAGTCACAACAAACTTAAAAGGATTCAAATCATAAAAAGTGATCATATATACAGTACATTCTCTCTGATGGAGAGTTATATGGAAAAACCCAGTTTTATTGTTCAAATCTAAACAATGCAATTCTGAATAACCTGACAGTCAAAGAAGAAATTCCAAGGAGAATTAGAAAGTTTATTTAATATAGTGAAAATGGAAATACAACATATTAAAACTAGTGGGGGTGCAGCTAAAGCAGTGTTTACAGGAGCATTTATAGCATTAGCTCTTTATATTAGAAACATAAAAAGGTTTAAGAATTATGACCTAAGCTTCCACCTTAAGAAAATAAAGAAAAACAAATGAAATTGAAAGTAAGTAGAAGAAATAAAGAATGAAAATGAAATAAATATAAAACAGAAAAGCACTAAGAAAACAAATCAATAAAACCAAGACCTGGTTCTTTGATGTTATCAGAAACTTTGATAAACCTCCAGCCATTAGCTACAAATAGATAATTTTAGGTCTAAGAGAAGGGATAGCACTACATATTATACAGATTTTAAAAGGATAGTAAGGGAATACTATGAATAACTCTATGCCAATAAATCCAACAACACAGATAAAATGAACAAAATCCTTCAAAAATACAAACTATAAAATCTTACTAAAGAAGAAAGAGGTAACCTGAATAGGTTATTTTAATTTTATGTTATTAAAGAAACAGTAAAAAAAATCCCTTCTCAAAACTATAGACACAGATTGTATCAGTGGTAAAGTACCAAACATTTGTAAAGGTCACACTGAAGAAATTATAGTTATGTTAATGTAGATTTTAACTCTTCAAGATAGGTCTGGTTTTAGTATGAGAAAAAAATAGTGTATTTAAAAATTGTTATATAAATATTAAAAAAGAGAGAGAGGGAAGCAAACCATAAGAGATTCTTAACTAAAGAGAACTATAGAGGTGGGTAGGGGAGGGCTAAATGGGTGATGGGTATTAAAGAGGCCACTTGTTGTATTGAGCCTCTTATAACACTTGTTGTGTTGAGGTGTTATATGTAAGTGATTAATCACTACATTCTACTCCTGAAACCAATATTACCATATATGTTAGCTAACTAGAATTTAACTAAAAGTTTGAAATAAAAAAGAAATATTTTATGTAAATATAAAGGCAAAAAATAGGGTGTGGAATGTTTGCTTGCTTGTCTTTGTTGTCTTAAAATCTACCTTTTTCAACATTTGGATGTTGCATTTTAGCCAGCTCAAGAGAGATAATTTGTGGAGTAATTTTTTACTTACCAGTTTTATCATTCATCAAGGCTATTGAATATATATTGATTAGCTCCTTTAAAAATGTTTTTTAGACAGTCAGATCCTATTTTTATTTGATGAGATCTCTAGGTCTTGTTATCTAGACTTCTTTTCTTCTATTGAGGAATTTTGAGTAGCAAAATCACAAAAGGAAATAATGACAATTTATGTGTATTATTGATATATTGATCCATTTATTGAAAGCATGTGGAAGCTGTTCTTTTTTAAATGTATCCTTTTTTTTTTTTTACTAGTAACTCTTATGTTGTTTTGTATAGGAATGCTTAATTCTGAATAGTATCCTTTAAATTAATAGTCTAAATAATTTGAGGAAGATATTTGAGGAAGGTAGACAAACTTTTTATATGTGAACAGATGCATTTGCCACTATTCTCTTAAAGAGTCATATTTCTTGGGATTAAGGATTTATAAACACAAATCTAATTTTGAGAGGCATAATACTTAATACATGATCCTGACATTTCTTTCCAGAAATCAAATTAGTTTATTCTCAAGATGCAAGTTTTCAAAACCCTGTTAAAATGAGTTTATTCTCTGAACTTGTACAGAAACCTACATATTGCTCAAATGTTATCAAAAGACCTTTTAAAAAGTGCCAAGAAATGAATTATATATTTAGGTTTATTCTTAATACTAGCAGCAGGAAGAGCACATTGTGAGCTAAATTGGTTAATTGAAGTTGGAATCAGTACTACCTTTATACATAGATCTTATACCAGAAGATAATTAAGAACTACATTAAGATAATCTTGAGGGCCAATATGCTGCAAATATTTTTATGTGGAGAAAAGCACACAGATATACTATATAGAACATATAATCATATGAATAGATTTAACACTACTTGAAAGTAAAATTTTTAATTGTTATTAGTCACAACTTAAAGACAGTATACATGAGTAAGGTGATTTTTTTTTCAGTGACAAAATTTCAAAATCTCATTGTTGAACAAATTTAGAGAGTAATGCACCACAACATAGTTTGGCTAGGCAATGGTTCGGTGGTTGGTGAAAGTCTTCTAATTCTTGCTACTCAAAGTGGACCTAGGCTAAGCAGTATAGCCAAAGTCTGGTAGCTTACTAGAAATGTCCAGTCCCATTCCCAGGCCTCAGCCTAGACCTACTGAATCAGTCTATATTTTAATACTATTTCCAAGTGATTAATATGCACATTAAAATTTGAGACGCACCAAATACCTTGTTTTGGTGAGGTGTGAGATTTTGTGGGGCTATATTGCCTGGTCTTTGGAAATATTTTTAGAAATTTTAACCTTCTTTATTCCCAGCTGGTTCTCATACACTTCTCCTACTACTTGTCCAACTCCTGTTTCACACCTCTAAAGTTTAGTCGTATTTTATAGCAATTGACAGCCTCACTGGTAAATAAAAGGTGGCAGAGAGGTGCTTCTCTGTTTGTAAATTCTGGCTACAGACTAATTTAGCTTATAGAAGACATATGTACTAGATATGTGGTGTGGTGTTGATGTTGGCTAATACTTAATTTCACTGTGCATTTCACTTAAGAAAATAAAATATAGGGGCTCCTGGGTGGCTCAGTCGGTTGAGCGTCTGACTTCAGCTCAGGTCATTATCTCGCAGTCTGTGAGTTCAAGCCCCGCGCTGGGCTCTGTGCTGATAGCTCAGAGCCTGGAGCCTGCTTTGGATTCTGTGTCTTCCTCTCTCTCTGCCCCTCCCCTGCTCATGCTCTGTCTCTCTGTCTCTCTCTCTCTCTCTGTCAAAAATAAACATTAAAAAAAATTTTTTAAAGAAAATAAAATACAAAACTTTCATGTTTTGTAGTAATTCATTTGTTTAATTACTTAATACTTATATCTTAAGTTTTTCTGAATTCTTCTGCCTGGTGTAAACACTGTTCCTTAATAAAAAATAATTGCTCTTGTTGGGGAGGAGCTGGACCTTGCCTGCACATTCTTGCTGAGTTTGCCACTTTGGAAGACTTCCATCTGCTGATTTGAGCCAGTTTCCTAGGAGAGTGGTCCTGGCTTGTGTACAGTAATGTTAGCTGACTTCTCAAAGAGTGCTGGGCCCTTGGCCCAAGGCCCCTCTCATAATGCAAACTTGTGTGTGCAGGTGTTATTTGGCCTATTGTGTTGTCCCTGTGGGACCTGAGGGCAAGGAAGACCAACACAAATACGCCCTTGTTGCTTGCTATGCCATGAGTAGCAGAAGGTTTCAGACCCTACATCTTGTGTCTTCTATGAATATCCTTGAACAGTAAGACACTAACTTTTAGCCTGCATGTAGAGTAAAATTAAAATCTCAGACCCTTCACAGTTCTTGTTTTGAGTTTGTTTTTATTAAACTCAGTCAATTTAAGCTATTGTGTAAATTTCTTGCTGTATTCTGTGGTATAGATGTGATAGTTATTTTTATTTTATGTTATTTTATGTTATTTTATTAAGAGAGAGGTTGGCGGGGGGTGGGGGGGTGGGTACGGGCAAAGGGAGAGAGAGAAATCTTAAGCAGACTCCACACTCAGCACAGAGCCGGACATGGGGCTCAATCTCACAACCATGAGATCATGACCTGAGCCAAAATCAAGAATTGGATGCTTAACTGACTGAGCCACCGAGGCACCCCCCACATATTAAAGATTTTATTGCAACTATTGCTTTGTAAAAAAAACTTTATGCTTTTTAATCAACATATATCATTGCCATATCATTTAGAAATAGACAATGGATTATGTTTTTCTTGGTGAATTGTATGGATCTTTGCATTATGTTGCAAATAAAGATAGTGCACCATCCCCAAATCTATAGATTGTTTTTGCTCTTTCCTCCTTGATCTTTTCTCTGGAAGGAAAAATAGATTTGGAAATCATTTCCCTCTTTCTTACAGGATACTCAGTTGTCAGATGGTTTGTTAGAAATGCATCCAATGTCCAGAAAGCACAATAATAACTGTTTCTCATACCTGGATCAAATCTGTGACATTAGATTGTGTAGAACTAAATTAGTGCTGTACTTGCACTCTGAACCTTGATTTTAGTTGTAATTTTGAAATAGCTAAATCATTTTCAGTTGAGGAAGAAACAGTAATGAAGTACTTTATTACTGTTGTTACCCTGGACGTTTAAAAACAAATTTTTATTGTGTAAGCACTTTTATATTTTATTTAATTTTTCTGTAAGGTAATTTATCCTTTCACTCATCTTTTAAAATGCATAACTCCTCTTTTAACTTATATTTGATTTATTTGAAGTAAATAATATGAATTTTAAAACTTAGAAATTTCTCCCTTAAAAAAACAGTATGAGGGGTGCCTGGGTGGCTCAGTCGGTTAAGCTTCCGACTTCAGCTCAGGTCACGATCTTGCGGTCCGTGAGTTTGAGCCCCACGTCGGGCTCTGGGCTGATGGCTCAGAGCCTGGAGCCTACTTCCGATTCTGTGTCTCCCTCTCTCTCTGCCCCTCCCCCCATTCATGCTCTGTCTCTCTCTGTCTCAAAAATAAATACACATTAAAAAAAAATTAAAAAAAAAACAGTATGAGTCACTAAATAATATAGTTGGAAACAACTGCATTTCACTGTTTTCATTAGCTTTTTAGTTTGCAATAGTGTAGATTCATATGCAGTTATAAGATATAATTAGAAAAGTGGACCCTTATCCCATTTCCTCCAGTGCTAACATCTTGTATATAATAGTACAATATTGAAACCACAGATCTGAAATTGATACAGTCAAGATATAGAACATCTGCATGACTGGTAGGATCTCATATATTGTCCTCTTATAGCCATACCTACTTCCTGCCCATCTCAGTGCCCTCCATTCTTGACCCCTGGTAATTATTAATCATTTCTCCAGTACTATGATTTTATTATTTCAGTGTTCAATAAATGGGATTACAGTTGGTATGTAACCTTCTGAGATTGTCTGTTTTCATTCAGCATAAGCCTGTGAAGATTTATCCGGGTTGTTGCATGTATTAATATTTGTTTTATTATTATTTTTATTGCTGAACATTATTCCAGGGTATAGATATACCATGGCTTTTTAACCATTCACCTGTGAATGGACATCTGTGTTCTCCCCCCCGCCCCACCCCAGTTGGAGACTGTTAGAATAAATCTGCTATAAACATCTGTATACAGGTTGTTTGTGTCAGGATAATTGCTTATTTCTCTGGCATAGTGCCCAGGAGTGCAGTTGCTGGCTCGTATGGTAGTTATGTGTTTAATTTTTTAAATTTTTATTTATTTTTGAGAGAGAGGGCGTGTGCATGCACGTCAGCTGGGGAGGGGCAGCAAGAAGGGGAGACAGAGGATCTGGTGTAGACTCTGAACTGTTAGCGCAGAGCTCGATTTGGAGCTAGAACTCATGAACTGCAAGATCATGACCTGAGCCAAAGTTGGACACTTAACCAACTGAGCCACCCAGGTGCCCCTACATGTTTAATTTTTTTAAAAAACTGCCAAACTATTTTCCAGAGTGACTGTATCATTTTCCATTCTCACCAGCAATGTGTGAGTGATCCATTTTCTCTTGATCTTCACCAAGTACTTGATATTGTCACTTATTTTTTATTTTAGCCATTCTCATAGATGTGTGATGATATTCCATTGTGATTTAAATTTGCATTTCTCCAATAGCTAATTATGTTGAACATCTTTTCATATGCTTATTTGACATCTGTATACCCTCTTCAATGAAATGTCTCATTGTCTTTTGGTCCTTTTCTAATTGGATTGTTTGGGGTTTTTACTCTAAAATTTTATGTGTTCTTTATATATTTTAGATACTAATTCTTTTTCAGATATTTGGTTTGCAAATACAGTCAGTGTTCATTATTTATGGAATTTGTATTTGCAAATTCACCTACTTGCTAAAATTAATTTGTAACAATACCAATACTGTGGTGCTTTTGCAGTGATTTACAGATATGCACAGAGTGGTGAAAATTTTGAATCACCTTACACACATGTTCCAGCTGAGGTCAAACAAGTTGATGCTCTGCCTCCTGTTTTAACTCTTCTGTTGTAAACTAGGGTACTTTTTGCAGATATTTAGTGCCACATTTTCCTCCATTTTTGTGCTTTTTGTTGGTGATTTTTCTCTGTAAAAAGACCTTCAAGATAGTGTTGAAGTGCCATCTACTGTTCTTGAATGCGTGGAGTCTGTGAAGTGCCTAATGGAGCAAATATATATGTTAGATAAGCTTTGTTCACACATGACCTAATGGTGCTACTGACTTTGAGTTCAGTGCTAATGAATCAATATATGTTAAATAAGGTGACTTTAAACAGAAACACACATAAAACAGTATTGTATTGTATTGTATTGTATTGATTGGTTGATGAAAATGTGACTAGAGTCTTGCAGGAGCCTGTCTTTCAGTATTAACTATTTCACTGTTCATGGAGAGTTCATTGAACCTATGTACTATGAGTAATGGGAATCACTTGTATGATTTTCCAGTGTATAGTGTGTCTTTTCATTCTTTTAACAGATCGTTCATAGAACATAAGTTTTTAATTCTCATGAAGTCTAGTTTTATCAGTTTTTTCTTTTATGGATCATGGTATTGGTATTAAATGTAAGGATTGTGCTTAATCCTACATCTTGCATATTTTCTTTTATGTTTTTTCCTAGAAGTGTTATAGTTTTACATATCATATTTAAATCTATTGTCCAGTTTTAGTTAAGTTTTGTGTAAGTTATGAGCTATAGGCCAGGGTTCATTTTTTTTTTGCCTATGGGTATTCACATATTCCAGGACCCTTTCTTAAAAAGAGTATTATGTTTTCTTCATTGAATTGCTTTTATATCTATCTTAACATTCACTTGGGCATATATGTGTGTGTCAATGTATGAGTTTTCTGTTGTGTTTCATTGATATATATATCTGTCATTCTGACAATATCCAACAGTTTGCATTGCTGTAGCTAGGGTTAGACTGAGTCCTCCCACTTTATTTTTCTTTTTCAAAATTGTTCTATCTATTCTAGCTTCTTTACCTTTTCATATATGTTTTAAAATAATCTTATTTGTATCTTACAAGAGTCTTTTTTGGATTTTAATAACATGTAAGCATTAAGTTGCTTATCAATTTGTGGACAACTGACATCTTTTTATGTTGACTATTACATGAACATGGTAAGTGTCTGCATTTCTTTATGTCTTTGATTTCTTTTATCAGCATTTTGTAGTTTTCATCATATAAGTCCAGTACTTACTAATTGTACACCAGAATATTTCATTTGTTTTAGTGATTATGAATGGTATTATATTTTTAAGTTAAGCATTCATATTTTCATTGCTATATATAGAAAAATGATTGATTTTTTTTTGTAAGTTTATCTTGTATCCTGTATTCCTTGCTACATTCACTTATTTGTTTCAGGATTTTTTTTTTTCCCTTAGTAGAATCTTAGGGAGTTTCTATGTAAATAACATATCATCTGCAAATAGTGACGGTTTCATTTCTAACTTTCTGATTTGTATATCTCTTCTTTTCTTTTCTTATCTTATTGCACTGGCTAAACCTTCTACCACAGTGTTGTTGAATAAGGGTGTTAAAAGTACAAATCTTTGTCTTTTTCCTTGTCTTGGGAAGAAAGCATTCAATCTTTCACCATCAAGTATAGTGTTAGGTGTAGGTTTTTTGTGGATGCATTTTATGAAGTTGATTAATATAATTAGATATGTGACTCCATTTCAGTTTCAAAAAGGCAGTATTTATTTTTGCTTTCGAAGTCATCTATATTTTGGTCTTTTCGTCATGTTACTGACAGCTGGAATTTGTGTACAGTTGTTAACACTGAATAATTGTTCTAAAACATTATTCAGACTCTTTATATATGGAGTAAAAAACTATCACTGTTAGTACTGAAGACACAGTAGAGAATGTTGTTTAATGTGTCCAGGCTTTTCACTCCATATCTCTGCCTGATTCCTTAGAAATCTTTGTTTGATCTTCCTCCTATAACTGTGGTTGCCTTATGTTCTCATGTACCCATTTTATGAATCTATATCTATATCTATATCTGTATCTATATCTATGATTATTGATATGCTGGACCAGATCCTGCTGCTTACTTCTTTGACAATATATTGACTTTCTGATTCCCTGTTAATTGGAATTTCACAAATTATTTCTTTCAGTCTCTAAATGGGATTTCATGACTTTAAATGTTGACATAGATTTAAAAAAATAAGAATATTTCCTGAGTAACATTAAGGATTCTTTCTGTAAAGAAATGGTTTGAGTATTTTAGATACAATGGACTTTGTTATTTAAAAAGTTAGAATGCATTGATGAATATACTAATGCATTGCTTGTTAGATTACTAAAAAACCAATGCTCTCTGAATGTATTCACTCAATTCAGGCATTAGATCTGCCCTTTCTAACCCTTCATAGCACTCCAAGGTTTTGCCACTACGTGTGAGAACCCAAGATAAGCCTCAAACTTGGATTCTCTCTGAAGGTATAATGAGCTACCACCCCAGCCATTTGGCACATCATCCATGTTATTTTAAAGAAAAAAAAAAGCCTTTTAGTGGAATGGGATTATTTTACTTTAGCAGTTTTCTATGTTATAAAGTTTAATTGCAAGTTTAAATGAACAGAAGTAAATTTGTGCCCATATGGCATTAAAGTATGTTAAGTTTAGGGGAGAGAAATAATATGAATAATGCTTAGAGAGGTTTTTCTGTGCCAGAAACAAAAGCATAACATTCTTAAAATTGCGTTTTCACCGAAATGTACCTGTCTAAGAAAAGAATAATATGTTTTGTGCTATTTTTTTTTTCTTTTCTTGGATCATGGGCAGTTCTAAAAGTAGAATAAGATTTGTAGTCTAGTAATGGTTTTACAAGCAGCACAGTAACTGGGCAAATAATATACTGCAAATTTCCTACATGTCTACTGATGTCATTAAACACAAGCATATTGTATTTCAGAATCATTTAGTCATCTTCACTGTTACTGACAGTTGGTGCATTAGTTCATGTTAAATGGAATATCTCTTTAAACTATTCTTGGCATTTCCTAGATTAGATGAATTATGAATTTGATTATTAAAATTAACCTTTTATGTTCATCTGGTATGTTGTTCCGAGCCAATGTCCTTTTATACTAAATTTTTATCTTTCTGCACTCTGGGAAAAAAATCTTTATTCAGGTAGATATTTAATGCAGAGTATATATTGCATGAAATGTAGTTTGCAACATATATAGGGATCTTTTTATATACAAATATTTTACAAATATATCTTTCATGAGCCAGAAGAAGAATGGGTATACTGTAAGCTTGTACATCTTTTTACTTTCTTCTTTTCCACAAAATTGATTAGGATTTTAGAAATAATAGAAATGAAAATTAGGGTAAGTTCTATTACCAATAAACTATATTTGACTTCCAAAATGTATGCTAATTGATACCCCCACCCCATCTCAATACTCTCTAGGTTTTAAGAACATTTTGTTAAATTAGTTAAAGGAAAAAGATTCTAAAAAATCATGCTTGGCTATTATGTCATAGGCAGATGGGACTTCTCATTACACTCTTTATTTTATTCTTCTTCATGAATTTGTCAGTTTTTTTTTCCAATTTTTAAAGAAAAGACTGCACAAATTGTTTCTTGAACCTCTTTTCCTTTGGGAATGCACTCATGCATCTACACATATCCATATTCATATATGTAAGCGTATGTGTGTATACAGATGCATACACTATTGAGAACTCTTCTTGGGTATTTGTGAACTGTTTGATCAGAGCAGAGGGATTCTGATTATTTTGCAGTGTGATAATAGAATTTAGACAGAATTCTGGAACTTAATTTATTCAGAATGACTATTTGGGGTCAGTATAACAATATTCAAAGTTGTAGAGAATACCTGAGCAAAAAATAGTGTAAGTCATTGACTGTAAGTCAGTGAAAAATATTTTCTAGTTGCTGAAAGTTGTGTCTGTCCTATTTTTACAGGTGAAATAGTCTGAGGCAGAGGTTCATTGATTACATGAGATTATCAAATCTTGAATTAGAAAGTGATATATTTCAAGGGCATTTGAACTCCTTTTTCTAGAGTAACTTTGTCTAGGAGTTAGAACAGATATAACTTGGAAAAGGAAAGACTAGGTTTTGAAAATGTTTACAGATACTAGGTTTTGCAAACCTAAGATTAAATTTGGATTTTGATTGCTACAAAGTATGTAGAGTATACTATGTGAAAAGATTTTGTGTATTTTTGAGGTTTGGTTAGGGTCCTGAAATATCTCACTGAATGCAGAATAACTAGTTGAAGCTCTCCCCGGGTACTTAGAAAACATATTTAGTGTTCATTTATACTGATTTCCCATCTAGCTCCTAGAAACTGTTTTTTGTGCTATGCTAATGTTAAAATCAACTCAGGGGCACAAGTAGTGTGTCTGATAAAACGTTTGTTGGCTAAAACCTAGTATGGCTGAACCCGATATCTTCTGGAGCTTGACAACTTGCTCAAACAACTGATGTTTGGTAATGGTTGATTTGGTAGAAATATTAAAGAAAAATACAGTGTGAGTATTGACAACTGGGAAGTAAAAACAGCTGGCAGATAAACTTGGCACAGACAAGAGGTGAAAGATTTAGTCAGCAATTAATGCAGTCTATAAGATAATAAAGAGATATCCTATTTATTTCTTTACTTTTAATATCTCTCTCCTCTTAGAGTTGTTACTGGGAATTTTCTAAGCACCTATTATACATTTCAAATTTGGGCTTTACTGTCCACAGTACTCTCTCTGCAAAATTGTAAACTACTTACATTGTAATAGAATTGGGAAATGTTTATATTATTAAAATAGCTCTTTAATTCATAATTTTTGAAGATATACTTTCACTAAAATTTTTTATATTAGTGCATTTATAGGACTGAGCAAAATATTTTATAGTAGATGGTGTGAATATTTTACTTTGAGTCAACAGTGCAAAAGAACAACAAAAAATGTATGGGGAATTCTCTCATGAGCTAGCAAGTCTGTGGATTTAATTTGAATTCACTGAAGAGAGTGGACTTCGTAGATTCACAGTTAATGAGCCATTTCTCTTAAAGTATTCTGTCACTATGGGATTGCATACAGTTAGAACTGACAGTTGGAAACGTGCTGAGATAGGAAAACTAAAAAACAGCTGTCTCTCTGGGCAAATGGTACCAGCTGGTAAGGCTCTCCAAAGCAAAATATTTTATATAATAAAATAGCTTTCAGATATTACTGAAATTACATATTATATATTTAAGATAATTTTTTTTAGTTCATTTGCTTTTAACAAGCCAAGATACAAGATATTTTTTTCAGTTTAAGAAGTTTTGTATTTTATTGACAACTAATCTCTTTAGCATGTACTCATTAAATTAATATATAATCCTTTAGAGTTTACTTTTTGAAACTGTTTAGGGATCATTGGAAAGGTGTTTTAGTTTCCTACATGGTTTTTAGAAGTAGGAACATTTTTTTGATGCTAGATCTTTCCCAGAATGAAATCTACTTTTAAAATGTGTTGAATTGTATTCAAAACGGTTATATTCTCATACTCTGAGAAAAGATTTACCTCTGAGCCTTAATTTAAATTTTCATTCCTATTCTTTTGATATTGTCATTCTGACTGATAAAAATTAACATTTGGGTTTGTAAAGAATACTGTATTTTGTCTAAGTAGGAATCTATGACTTTTTTTTGGCAGAATGGTCTTTATTGAATTTCTAGAATGCCTTTATTCTGAGTCCCCTTAGTTTTCATACATGGAGAAACTGTATAATTAATGTCTATACAAAAAGAAGTAGGCAAATGACTAGTGTATATTAGAGACTTCTTTAGAAATTAATCCTTTCAATCTTAAGAAAAACCTTAGCTAAAAGTAATAACTCTAGGGGCACCTGGGTGGCTCAGTCGGCTAAGTGTCCGACTTCATTCAGCTCAGGTCATGATCTCATGGTTTGTGGCTTTGAGCCCCGTGTCGGGCTCTGTGCTGACAGCTCAGAGCATGGAGCTTGCTTCAGATTCTGTGTCTTCCTGTTGCTCTGCCCTTCCCCTTCTCACACTCTGTCTCTCTCACAAGTAAACAAACATTAAAAAATAATAAAAAATAAAGTAATAAATCTAACTTAATATATTGTGTTTTGGGTACTAATCCATTTTACCTCCTTTTGGCTATTAACTCTGCCACTTTGTTTGACTTCACTGTTGATTGCCCTAGGGTTTACAATAGGCATCCCTAATTTACCACAGTTTGTCTTCAAATAAAACATTTTAACAATGTTTGTTCTTCCAGTCCATGAACATGGGATGTTTTTCTATTTCTTGGTGTCCTCTTCAGTCTCTTTCATAAGTGGTTTGTTGAATTTGATGGGAGTTATCTGTGCTTCTTGGATTTTGATGTCTGTGTCTTTCACCAAATGATGGAATTTTTCAGCTATAATTTGCTCTTATAAACCTTCTGCTCCTTTTTCTCTCTATTCATTTTCTGGACTCCACACAAGAAACAATAGGTGTTGGCGACGATGATGAGAAAGGGAAACCCTCTTGCACTGTTGGTGGGAATGCAAACTGGTGCAGCCACTCTGGAGAACAGTATGGAAATTCCTCAAGAAACTAAAAATAGAACTACCCTATGATCTAGCAATTACACTGTTAGGTATTTACCCAAAAGATACAAATAACAGATTCATAGGGGTACATGTACCCCAATGTTTATAGCAGCATTATCAACAATAACCAAACTATGGAGAGAGCCCAAATGTCCATCATCAGATGAATGGATAAAGAACATGTGGTATGCAATGGAGTATTACACATCAAAAAATGAAATCTTACCATTTGCAATGACTTGGATGAAGCTAGAATGTATTATGCCAAGTGAAATAAGTCAATCAGAGAAGGACTAATATACCATGTGATTTCACTCATGTGTGGAATTTAAAAACAAAACAGATGAACATATGTGAAGTTGGGAGGGGCAGGAGAAAAGAGAGAGAAACAAACCATAAGAGACTCTAAAAAGACAGACAACAAACAGGGTTGATGGAGGGAGGTTGGTGGGGGATGGACTGGATGGGTGATGGGTACTAAGGATGGCATTTGGTGTGATGAGCCCTGGGTGTTGTATGTAAGTGATGAATTGCTTAATTCTGTTCCTGTCACCAATATTGTACTGTATGTTAACTAACAAAAATTTAACTTTAAAAAAGGGGAAAAAAATAAAATCACCATAAAAAATAAAACATCCAAGTGAATATATAAAAAAAAAAAAGAATGTCTAATTTAAACAATTAAAATTACTTTTATTTTACCTGCCACAGAGACTTACACCACTTTAAACATCCTTTTGTGTTTCTGTTCTTGCGTGCTGGTATTAGGTTACTAAAACCTTTTAACTTCAGTTTTACATCACACTCTCTCTTAACATCTTTATTGACTTTGTAACATAGGACATGCAGTGTATCATATAAAGTCAGACTAGATTCTAGACTTTAGGGCAGGCAGATTCTGTAGGTTTGAATACAGACTCCAAAACTTATTTAGCTATGTGACCATGGGTAGCTTACATAACCTTTTTAAAGCTTTGGTTTCCTTCTTTATAGAGTTCCTGTGAAGATTACAGGAATAAAGATTTATTAAAGGAACTTAGGTTAGTGTGAGTGTTAGTTTGAGTGTTTGCTATTATTATTGCTGTTGATTCAAAAAATAATTCAGTTTCCGTTACATGAGTTAGGCTTTAGATATTCAGCCTGAGACAAATATATGTAGTTGCTCCTCTTCCAAAGCTCCAAATCTAATGGGAAAGACATATTTTGGGAAAAACATCATTAATGATCTAAGTGTTAGGAAAGAGGAATGCATGATTCTTACCTGTGTGGGTAGTTTGGGGGCCAGGCAAGGAAGATGTTAAACTAAATAAGCAAAGAATAGGAAGACCATTCCAAGCAAAGCCACATTGTTTGCAAAGGTTGTGACTTGGAAAAGATCCTGAGAATTCAGAAGAATCCTGTGGCTACATAAGACAGAAAATGAGGAAAGAGAGTAGTGTAAATGAAACTTGAGAAGTAGGCAGTACCAGATCAGACAGGTTGTTGCACAATCTAAGGATTGGGGTCTTACACTAATAGCACTGGGAAGTCATCTGATTTGCATTTTTAAATATTTGTTTATTCTTTTTAAGTAGGCCCCGCATCCAATGTGGGGTTCATATCCAGGACCCCGAAATCAAGAGTCATGTGCTCTACTGACTGAGGCAGCCAAGTGCTCCCAGATTTGCATTTTTAAATGAGAAATATGCCTGCTAACAGTAAATAGGATTTGAAGGGAGTAGTTATTAAGTATAGCAGAAGGGAGATACAGAACTAATTAAGGAAGGGATATACCTTTTGGTAGACTACATTGGACTAGAATGGTGAGAGTAGAATGAGGAAATGTGGAGGTCTTCAAGTTTTAGCTTGAGGGACTTGATTGATTGTAAGCAGAGGATGAAGGAGAAGGACTGAAGATTTCTAGGCTTCCAGCTTGAGGAGTTAGGTGGATGGTGGTGCCATTTATGGAGTTGATGAATGTACTAGAGGAAAATAAGTTTGGATATGTATAGATGGATTTACTTTGAACATAGTCAGTTTGAGGTGCCCGTGAAATCTCTAGGAGGAGGTATCAGTTGGTACATTTACAAATCTGTTGCTCTTTAAGGTATTTAAGAATCCAGTTATTGGGGAAAATATGAAAATAAGGACGACTCTTCTGTAGAAGGGGTAAAAGGAAAATGTGAGAGCATCTGAGCTGAAGCTAATCTAAATGAAGGACAGCTGGGCATACAGACTAGAACTCCAGAGAATGCTAATGGAAAGTTGGAGAAATGAATTTTATTTCAAAGATATGCTGAAAAAGCAGTTACCTTAAAAGACTAAAGATTAGAATGTGCCCACTGACAATGAAGTATAAAAGCCTTTAAGAGGAAAAATAGCAATCAGATGAAGACAGTTTTAGTGAAATTTAAGAGATAGTTATGACTTAAGAGGATATGCACCTGAGGTAAATATACTTTAGTTCATTCCATAGAACTCATTGCCATCCATAGTCTCTTTAATGTAAAGATGTGAGAGGAGCCCTTGTAGGTCTAACCAAACTGACATTATTGAATAATATTAAACTTTCTCTTCCTCCTTTTTCCCTCATCCCTTCTGCTTCTCTCTCTCCCTCCTCTCCACTCCTCCCTGCCTCCATCTTTTCCTTCCTCCCTAGGAGGGAGCTAGGAAGGAGTGTAGAGTTGTGATAAATGGGATATTAGGAGAGAAAAGTTTTTGTTGTTTTCTAAACCATTAGGTGACTTACTGGTCAGATCTTTATTTTAAATGATTTTGAGTCCCAGTATAATACAGTTGGCCCTTGAATAACACAGGTCTTGAACTGTGCGAATCCACCACAGATTTTTTTGTTTAATGAATACATTACAGTACTGTAATTGTAGTCTCTCTTCCTTATGATTTCCTTAATAACATTCTCTCTTCTCTAGCTAAATTTATTGTAAGAATACAGTACAAAATATATATAACAAAATATGGGTTATTTAACTGACTGTGTTATTTATTGGTAAGGCTTCCAGTCAATAGTAGGTGAATATCAGTTCAGCTTTTGAGTTATATGCAGATTTTCACCTGTCCTGTATTTCTTATGGTTCTTGACAAACTGAAGAGTCACATGTTTGCAATCACTACCAATCATTTTTCATTCTTTCATTGTTGTTATATTGCTCATCTACCCTGTGGTTGATGCTATGATAAAGTAGAGTAGGTTATAATTCTTGCTTTTAAGGTGCTCACTTCAGTGGGCAAATGAGAATGTGAGATAATCAAAATGGAACACTAAATTTCATTAGAATGGTAGAGTTCATTGGCAGAATAAGTGAAAACTTCAAGTAAGAGGCAGCATTTGAATTGAGTTTAAAGAATAATAGGGGAAGTTAACAGAATTTTAGAAATTGAGGTGGGAGATAAGCAGTGGCACAAACTTAGCAAACTCTACGACTTACTCCATTGAGTCCTTGATTTTGACAAGCAGTAATGGATGAAAATTATCCCCATATAGTATAGTTGTGGTCTTGTCATAACATTTCAAGAAATTAAAATGTTTTAATGAAAGCAAATTGTTGTTATCCTATTTGTCATCTGCCACATTTCAGTTGAAATACTTGTGAAAATAGATGCAGTGTCAGTAGCACCTGAAGTAGGAATGTGAACAGTTTGGGAAATTTTAAAATAGCTTTGTGTTTTGATATAATTTCACACTTACAGAAAAGTTGCATGATTATAAGGAATCATGTATATTATATATTATATAATTATTTTTCTGAACCATTTGAGAGTAAGTTGGAAACATCATGCCCTTTTACTAGTAATACATTTGTGTATATTTTCGAAGAACAAGGACATTCTCTTGATAACTACAGTGCAATTAGCAGAATCAGGAAATTTTTTATTTTAAGTTTATTTATTTTTGAGAGACAGAGAGAGCATGAGCAGAGGAGGAACAGAGAGAGAGGGAGACACAGAATCCGAAGCAGGATCCAGGCTCTGAGCTGTCAACACAGAGCCCCAAGCAAGGCTAGAACCCACAAATCGTGAGATCATGACCTGAGCTGAAGTCACATGCTTGACCAGTTGAGCCACCCAGGCGCCCCGGGAATTTTTTTGTTTTGATTCAGTATAATGCAGTCTACAGGCCACGTTTAAATTTTGCTAGTTGTTATATAATGTACTTGATAGCTAATTTTCAAGTCCAGGATCAAATCCAGGTTTGCACACTGCATTTAATTGTTATGTCCCTTCATTCTCTTTTACTATGGAATCATTCTTTAGCCTTTCTTTATATTTCTTGACGTTGATATTTTTTTGAAGAGTTCAGGCTGTCATATGTGTTCTCATGATTACATTCAGATTATGCATTTTTGACAGAAGTACCCTAGAAATGACTTTTTGTCCTGCGTGTATGATATCAAGAGTGCATGATTTTGAATGAATGAATATAGTCAGTAATATTGTAGTAACATTATACGGTGACAGATGTTGAGTAGACATTGTGCTGAACATTTCAAAATATATATAAATGTTGAGTCACTGTGCTGTACACCTGATACTAATATTATATGCCAACTATATTCAAATTTTTTAAAAAAGAGTACATTTTTGTTTTGGTTGCTCTGATACTCGTGATGTCTATTAGATCATACCATATGTTATTATCATTTTTCTCTCTGTAAATAAGTACTTTTTGGACAGATACTTGAGACTATCTTCTTTATGAAACTTTGACCTATTAATTTTAGCATCCACTGATGTTTTTTAATTTCCATGATTTCTCCTATATATGTTAGTTGGCATTCTACATAAGAAAAGAGCTTTCTTTTAAGTGGCTGAGTCAGTTGGGTGTCCAATCTTGATTTCGGCTCAGGTTATGATCCCAGGGTCGTGGGATGAAGACCCACATTAGGCTCCACACGCCATGGTGAGTGTAGAGTCTGCTTAAAATTCTCTCTCTCCCTCTGGCCTTTTCCCCACCTTGCATATGCTCTCTCTCTCTCTCTCTCTCTCTCTCTCTCTAAATAAGAAATAATAATAAAAAGAGCTTTTTATTTTTTTATTTACTTTATTCATTCAGTTCTTTATATTATTACAGACTCATAGATTCTTATTCAGTGAGCTGCATACTCTGTTGCTGTCATCATTCTAACGTCCAAATCATTCCACATTTGGCCAGAAGGATTCTTGTCAAGCAGTTTTTTGTGTTCTTTTAACATTTATTCATTGCTGTTTCAGTATAACCTACTTTTTGGTACAAAAAAAACCCTTTTTTTCAGATTTCAATTTTCTGTCCACCAAACCCCAAATCAACCTCTTCTCTTAGGATTTTTGGTTCCTTCTAATGGAGAATGGCATATAAAGCCCAAGCTTCTGAATCAACCCTCTCTCCAATGAGCTTTGGTTACTTTTATTAGAAAAACGTTTACATATGTATACATACATAAATATACCACACACACACCAAGATCTGTGCCTTGGTGGCTTTGTCATTGCTTAGTCTCTCAGCAAATGTGTTTGTGTCTGTGCGTATACATGCATATGTATATTGCTAGTTTTTAGTCTCTGTAGATAGGTCAGTATCGAAATAAATAAGATATATATATATATATATGTATATGTGCTTGGGTGTGTATACACTCATGTAGATATACACCTATATCATCTTATCTATATGGATGGATATACACTAAAACGTTGGATGGCGAGTAACTTGTTCTGCATGTGTTCTGCAAGACGAGCAAACATTTATAATTTTAACTTTAGATAAACGAGCAATGTCTTTCAATAATTAGTATGTGATGCTGAATGTCAATGTCTTTCAATAATTAGTATGTGATGCTGAATGTCACATGATCACAACTGAGCCAATGGCTCTTCTCTCTCTCTCTCCGGGATTGTGGGTAATCATCAATACAATGTTGCGTTTCCATGGTCCTCAAAAGGAGGCAAAAGCAAGTGTCATTGGATAGGTTCCTTGTTAAACTTGCAAGGAAAGAAAAAGATTCCATCGAGCCAATAGGTAGCAGTGAATCCATTAGTGATAGTAAAAGGCATCCTACACAATAACTCTCTTCTCTCTGATTTCCCTCACACCAGCCACAAAGGTTCTCAAGGGTAAGTGCAGGTTATTTGTTTATTTTTCTGTATATTTTGTATTTTCTTTTTTAGTTTGTATTATATTACAGTATTGTAATCATTTTTATATGAATATTTTTTGGGTTGTGGAATGAATCATCTGAGTTTCCATTATTTTTTCTGGGGAAATTCACTTTGATATACAAGTGCTTTGGATTACAAGCATGTTTCCGCAATGAATTATGCTCACAAACCAAGGTTTTATTGTATTTGTAAATTTTAAATACATATTAAAATATATGAGATACACACAACGCAACAAATAGAAGTGCATATACTGATATCAAGAAATTTTTAATTAATCAAAGCTCAGGTGAAGCCCTAAGACAGAATAATGAGACCTTAGAAAGGAGGGAACTGTAGGTGATTTCTTTCTACTAAGCTCTTAGTGCATTCACCAAACCACAACCTCAAAAACTGAAGGGAGATGACTTTTCTCAGAGGTAGCTAAGAATCTCCTACCCACTTCCTAGGCCAGTAACATGAAACTGATGCTGAATTACACTCTTACAGTTAGCACTATAAAGTGACTAGGTATCTTATATCTATGAGGATGTAGAGATAGTAATTAAGAAGGAGTTGAGGCTGGAGGGGCTGTAGAAGTGGCATACTCTGGAAACTAGTATTTCATTCAGTGTTTCTGACAATAAAAGTACTACAGATGCTCAAATTACCTAGTGGTAAAAGTCACTCTCAAAACAACATAAACTAGATTTGGAATCAGCCATGCTGAATTTTAGCTGCAATATTTTTGCAAATAAACAGCAAATAAAATATTATAAAATGCCCCAAATTAAACTCTATCTTGTTCATATTAGCTACTGTTTTTCACCTTAAAATCTGAGAACACCATGTGTATTGTATCAAATATTTTAGTCTGAAATTTATGAGACTAAGAAATCCCCAGAAAGAATTGGGAGGATAAATGAGTAGTCAACTGGGTTACAAGGTTCTCTTTTTTAGGCTTGTTTCTGCTATTTCAGTAGTGAATAATTAGAGAAAAATAAAAATCAACAAAAGATTATTGGGTACCTAATCCCACTTTTGTGTGAGGTATAATCAAGTGCAAGCTATAGTCTTTATTCTCAAGGAATGTAATCAAGTAGAGGAAATAAGACTTAAAGAGGTAGTATTCTGAATTGGTGAAAGATTCAGGAAGAACACTGAGTCCTCAAGAAGATTAATAAGACAAAATTCACACCTAGACATGATAGTGAATCTGAAGTCCATGAAAGATATAGAGAACATTATAAAAGAAACCAGAGAATGAAGCCTGATTACCTACAAGCTCAGTTAGACCCATAGCAGAAGTTTTCACTGCAACTATGAAAACCAGAAAATACTGGAGAAAATAATTATTGATCTAGAATTTTATGCCCAAATAAAGGTATCCATTGTTGAGCCCTAAAAGTAAAAGTTACATTGAATATTTCTAACTTTCTGTTTTGGGGACAACATGTTCTAAGTCAAGTCATTGCTTAGAGCTAAAATTCCCTACCAATTGCACTTTATTTGTTTAGAAACAAAATGAGTAAGACTGATTTATTAAAAGCCATGGAGTTTTTTATTCTTAATTAAAAAAAATTTTTTTTGTTTTTCTTTTGATGAACACACATCTTCATTGTGGCCTCTTTTCTCTGTTTAATTGTGGAGTTTGCTCTGTTAATCTTCAGGTCGATTTCTGGGGTGTTTAGGAGGATTTGATAGTTATCTAGTTGCGTTTGTGGGACTAGACGAGCCTAGGGTCCTCCTAGTCCACTGCCATCTTGCTCAAAACATCCCCACCTTGGAGCTTCTTAAGTGTTATTTTTATTAATAAGTGAAGTGGAACTGAGCAACACATAATAGATATAATTTAGAATGGATTGTGTTAAAAGCAAAACTCTCTCCAAAATATTGTCAAACTTCCAATATGGTAAAACCTCATAATATCAAACTTTTTTTACATTTGTGATACATTTATAAGTCACACTTCTACACTGACTTCTCTTGACTTATTTGTGAAATCAGAGCTTTCTAATTAAATGAATAATATTAAAAGGAGATGCTTAGGTAGAACTAAGCTGTTTTCAACTGTTCTATAAATATCTATTTAATAAAAATACCATGTACATTATTATGTTAAGTAGGAACTGAGAGTAAACCGTTGCTTTACTGTAAAAATCATTTAATTTCATTCTGTCATTTAGAACTAGATTTTTACCAGGTTGATTAGCCTAAGGCTCTTTAAAAGCTGTTCCTTTTAAAACATTTTAAAATTCAAATTTTATTAATTCATAATTCAGGTAGGTAACCTATGGAGTCTATTTTCTGATGTTTTCTTTGATTGCAGGAGGCAGAGATATAGTTAAATCTTTCAGAATTTTTCTTTCAGTTCATTTTATTTACCTTTGCACCTCAAATCAGGATACTCTTAACATTTAGTTATTCTCTTTAGGGGTATATATGACTAACAATTTATGAGGTTTGTCGTTTTGTGTTTTGGGCTGAAGTTCTTACTCTTCTAATAAGCCCAATAGACAAGTTTTTATCTTATATTTTTAATAAAGTTGTGAAATAAAAATTGTTATTGCTGTGAGTCAATCAGGCCAAATTTAGTTTATTGCTAATGAGAGGATTTTCTTCAGAGTAAGAAAGAACGGAAGCTTTACAATTTAGTAAAGTGAACTTTATATTTTCACTTATTTATATTAATTCTCTTTTAACCAGTCATATCTCTTGTCGTATATGTTTATCATCTCACTTAATTTCTTAAATCCAGTTCCAAAAGGGTCTGAAATGTATTCTGGGTAGCTTCTTAGTGTCACCCACTGTACTCCCCCACGCCACCAGAATAATTTTAGTGCTTTTGTAGTGGTAAAGGGTACCAGTGTTCACTTCTTGTTTAAGGATCAGAAATAAAGCTGAAATGTATGAGATACATTATAAACACACAGCAATTGCTCAATAAGTCTCTAAGGTAAATTTATTGCAGAGTGAACATATCTTTTCTGTTGGAAGTACCTCATTGAGAGTGTATATCAGACTTCATTTTCCTTCCTTCTGTGGCCTATTTCTTTGATCATTCCTCCTCACTTTGTTAAAACTTTGTTTAGTTTCTAGATCAATTAGCCCTGAGCTAGAAAAAGTTAGACTCTAATTCCTTAGAAAGCATTATTCTCTTGGTAGCCAACAATCAATTTCATGAATATATAGTCTTAAAATTATTTTTCTATCTTTTCCATGGTGGTTTTATTTTTGTATATCTGGCTTCTTCTTAGGAATTAAAAGAAATCCAGGAAAATTGTCAGTAGTAATTTTTTTCTTTCTGCTGTTCCTTTCAAGTAACAGCATACTGTTTCACAGGTAGTGCCAGTATTTATAACAGAGTGTTCTCAGTTTCTGTCTCCCGTAACTAATAACCTTGCTGTCGTTCATTTTACTTTTCTATAAGCTATAATCACAAAATACATTCTAGCTGTTATTTTGCAAAAACTGTTATCTGTTAGATCAATTAAGAATAAGAAAATTTTAAAAAGTATATTTTACCTTTATTGGTTCTTTCTCTCATACTATTCCTTTCTTTAGGTACATTCTGACCTATATAATTTTCTTTCCCTCTGAATAATTTCTTATAGTGTGTTTTGCAAGGCAGTTCTACTTGCAAAAAAATTCCCTCAATTTTTTTTTGTCTGAGAAAGTCTATTTCTCTTTCATTTTTGAAGCATGATTTTATTGGATACAGAATTTTAGATTGATGGGTTTTTTTCTTTCAACACTCAATATTTCAGTCCTCTTGCTTACATTGTTTCTAAGAGAAGTGTGATGTAATTCTTATCCTTTTTCTTCTCTAGCTAAATTCCCCCACATTCCCCACTTCTCCAAATCCCCCTTGTCCCTGGTGCACCTTCTTTCCCGATACTTTCTTTGTATTTGGTTTTGTGCAGTTTTAATATGATAAAACTAGTTATTGTTTTTGGTACTTATCTTTTTTGGAGTTCTCTATACTACCTGAATCTGTAGTTTTGTGTCTGTCATTAACTTTGGGAAATTCTGAGCCATTATTTTACTTCACATAGTTCTTTTATTCCTTTCTTTTTATCCTCCTTCGGGTATTCCCATTATACATATGTTAAACCTGTTACAATTGTCCCACTCACATAAACTGTTCCACTTTTTCATTGTTTTTTTTTCTCTTTACATTTTTGTTTTGGAAGTGTCTATTGACATATCTGGAAACTCTGATTCTTTTTTTTTTTTTTCCCCTCAGCCATGTCCAATTTATTGATGAGTGCATAAAAGGCATTCTTTATTTTTGTTATGTGTTTTTTATTTAGCATTTCTTTTTAATTCTTTCATAGAGTTTCCATCTCTCTGCTTACATATTTACCTATTCTTTTATATTGCCCACTTTTTCCAGTAAATTCTTCAGCATGTAATCATAGTTGTTTTAAATTCTAAGTCTGATAATTCCAAATTTTCTGCCCTGAGTCTGGTTCTGATGCTCGATTTATGTCTTCAGACTGTTTCTTTTTGTCTGTTATTATGGCTGGTTATTTTTTGTTGAAACCTGGGCATGCTGTTTTGGGTAAAAGGAACTTTGGTAGGTGGATCATTAGTTTGAAGTTTTATGTTCATCTGGCTAAGAGTTAGGTTGTGTTTTCTATTTGCTATATAGCTTTCGTGTCCAAGGCTAAAATTTCCTCTGCTTAGTTTCTATCTTCCTTCTTTGAGTTTTCCTAGAGACCTTAAATAGGGTGTGACTCCTACAGTTCTTTAGCTATAACTCCCTGTTATTTTATAGGAACACTACAGATCTGAGGATCATGTAGTGAGGTGTGGGAGGAAATATTCTATTCTTCATTAGGTCTCAGTCTTTTAGGGAGACTGAATTGGGCATTTCCCTTCCCTCATGTCAATTAGGCTCTGGTAAAATAGTTTCTCTTATGGGCAGGCCTTATTAAGGAAGACAGAAAGGTCTAGAATATTTTTAAATGATTACTTTTCCCTTACCACTGCTAGAAGCAGAAAGGGATTTTTCTCTAGTCTTCACAGAGAGAACTTAGTAGGGCTCCTAGAAATAAAATTCACGAAAGTTTGGAGACTCTGTCTTTAAGGCTGTACCCCTACTGTTTTTAATTCTTAAGCTAGTGTTTGAATTGTTTTATATTATGGTGTAGAGGAAAGTTGAGAATTAATTGTAATATTGTATTTCATATTGACAAGGTATGAACTGCTGAAATAGTTTAATTATTGAATTCTCAAATTACATCTCTGAAGTATTTTGCTTAGTGGTAGAAGTCATTTGGGTTTGAACTAAGTTTAATTGGTTTTATTATTGCTTTCAATGTAAGGATTTTTTGTTATTCATAGGTAATAGGAAATTTTTGGAAATTATAAGCTACTCATTTTAGCTAATCTCATTTAGTTATTTTTCTTGAAGTGGCAGAGCATTATATGACTTCATACATACTTTTGTCTGACCCTACATATTTTTAGTTTATTTTTTTCAGTTTACAACACTGCTGCCTTTGGGTAACAGTATAATGAACATAATTTTAACTACTACATTAAGATATGGGAATACTATTTGATTAGTAACTATTAATTACTGCCTCATTCTAGTGTAGTGAGTGTTGTAGCATTTGAAATTATCATTATTAGTCAAGGAAGCGATGTTCTAGCATGCATCTACTATACTCTTTCAAAATGAATTAATAGATATACATAGAAGAAAGGATTTTGACCTCCTTCAAGAAAGCAGGATAGTCTGTTTTAGATTACAGAATACAGCACCAAAGCAATTGACATCTTAATTTTCTAAAAAAAAAAAAAAATCATCTTCTTATTTTGCTTCATAAAATTTGACTTTTAATTATGTTGCTGCTAAAATTATCCTCTGAGATATTGTGCATAGATGATTAAAGATTTTTTTTTTTGAGGGAACGACACTCCTTAAAATGACCATTGAAATCTATTAAATCATTGCTTTTACTCAGCATCTCTTTCCTCATTCTCTTTCCTGTTCTTCATAGAAATAGTACATTAGCTTTCTAGTTTTGCAGTAACAAATTACTGTAAATTCAATGGCTTAAAACCACACAAATATACTACCTCCTACTTCTGTAGGTCAGAGGTTCAGTATGATTGTCACCAGACTGAAATCAAGGTATGCACAGGCTATATTCTTTTTTGGAGGCTCTAGGAGAGAATCCACTTACTGCTTATTTGAGTTGTTGGCAGAATTCAGTTCCTTGTAAATACAGAACTGAGGTCTTGTTTTCTTACTGGCTGTTTAAAGGTTATCGTGCCTTTTAGAAGCCACCACATTTGGTTTATGGTCTCCTTCCTCCAACTTCAAAACCAGCAATGACCATTCAAGGTCTTTTCACTTTACATCCCTTTCTTCTTCTATGATCTTCCACTTTTAAGGAGTTAAAGGATTAGATTGGGCCAATTTGGATAATCCAGGAAAATCTCCCCATCTCTGGTCCTTCACCTTAATCATATCTGCAAAGTTCCTTTTACCATGTAACATAAAATATGAATAGGTTCCAGGAGTTAGAGTGTGGACATCTTTGGGGAACTGTGTTTCTGCCTGCTGCAAACAATAATACTAACTGGTGCCAGATTTTTCTGGAATAATTTTCCTTTTTTTTTGTTTAGAATACCTCTGACCTTTTACTTTTTGATTCAGTAAATACAAAAGAGGTGTTAGAATTTAGTCAAGATACAAATTCCTATATGGAAATACAAATCAGATACTATTCCTATATGGAAATTGTAGGGAAATAGGTTCTAGAAACACTGAAAAAAGCAGAGTATTGCCTTGAAAAGCAGAAAGTCCTTGTATATTTTTGTGAGTTTATATTAAGTGGCCCTAAATTTTAGTATTAAGGTTCACAGTTATTCACACAGCAGCAAGAAGTATGCCATCACAGGTAATCAGTAAGAAGTCTCCAAATTTAGTATCAAAACTTTTCAGTTATGAAATAAGTACTAGGGATGTAGTGTACAACATGATCACTATGTCGGATACATAGAGGAGTTTTTAAGAGAATAAATCCTAAGGGTTCTCATCACAAGGAGAAAGTTTTTTTCCTTTTTAAAATTTTTGTTCTTTATTTTCTTCTTGTTTTATCTACATGAGAAGTTGGAGGTTAGCTGAACCTGTCGTAATCATCTCACAGTATATGTAGATGAAACCATCATGCTGTAATGCCTTAAACTTACAGAGATGGATGTCAATTATTTCTCAATAAAACTGGAGGGAAAACATTCAAAGATAGAAACTCATTCAGAGTAATAACATAATAATTCATGTGGGTTTTGATAATGGATGACATTACATCTTAATGTGTTTTTTCCCCCCCTACCTAGATCATCACGAAATATGTATATGAGCTCCTGGAAAAGGACTGTAATTTGAAAAAAATCTCTATACCAGTAAGTCCTGTTTTTAAAAATGCTTAAACTTCCAAATGAGTTAGTTTTCAATTCAGGAGAAAATGGTTATATTAGTTTTACGGTGGTAAGTTTAAATGTTAAGGTTCTAATATGTTGATATGATAATGATAATATTAAATACATCTGTATACCGCATTTCATTGTGCACAATAGTTCTTTGAAAGTAGTACTTTTAAATGTAGAGGCAAAAAATACTAATAACCAGACTTTTTTGAAAAAGGTGATGCATTTAAAAGGACTACCCCATCTGCCCGTTCTCATTTAATTTATATAATTTATTTTTACTTACATATTTGAAGTAAACTAAGGTACTTATTGTTGCACTACAAATACACCATCTCTTTAAATATTTCTTGATTGTTTATATTTTTATGTCCATGTTATTTCCTCTGGATATTCCCAAATTCATTCCTCATGCTTCCTTGTTTTTGCAGAGCATTCTTTTCAAATTTTGTACATTTTGCCATTTTATAGTGAAAAAGTTTGAGATTTGTTTTCAGTATCAAATTTGCAAAAAAGTGTTTTAATGTAAAACCTGAAATAGTAAGTGAAAAACTGAAGAAATAGTAATCTTATATGTGAAATGATGGTGGTATTAGATTACATGATCCTTGATATTGCTGACAACTCTCTGATTTTATGATATATAAAAATCCAGAAGGCTTAATGAATAATTAATTTAAGGCACAAAACTGTGCATATAATTACTTTGTTTACATGAAATTTTGCATGAGATTTTTAAATTCCTTGGATAATGTTACTCTATGAATTGGAGCGTTTGAGGATTTCTTAATAATATTTATCCTCACAAATTAATTCATACTTCAATATTTAAAAGGAAAATCTATCTTATATTTAGTTTTACATAAGTAAGCTAAAATGCTAGGTCACAATGCTAATCATTTATTCATTTATTCAACAAATATTTGTTTAAGTGTCTTTTAGGTGCTGGGCACTGTTCCAAGTGCTTGTGATGTACTAGTGAATAATATATCATTCTGTGCAATAGCTACACTAACCCTCATTTATTTGAAAACTTTTCTTCCTTTTGTTCAGTCTACCTTTCTTGTTAATTTTATTTCTTTCAAAGTTTCTGAAGAATGATATTTAAAGAGACTTAGGTTTATTTATTGTTACAACACAATTAATATTGAGTCATTTAACTCTGTAATACTTGCAGTTACACGGAACTTTTAAACTCACTTCTGTCCCTTAGATTTCCAGGAGAAATCAGAAGATAATTGGCCTGTAGATTATGTTATATGATTAAGTTTTACTATTTTATTTATAGAAAGCCTGGGATGAGATTTAAGAAGACTTTGTTTTATAGATCTGATTATTTTCCTCTCATTTAAATTTAGACTATAAAGCTAATTAACATAGAAAAAGCTTTACACTAGATGAGACATATAGTAAGTGTCATGTCCATTTTTGGTTAGCAAAGATTTCCTGATTTCATGAACTGAAAAGAAACCAAAGTTTTTTGGTTTGTTTTAGGAAATTAATATCTCTCCTCAAATTGCCATCATATATTTTATATAGTTGTGAAATTTTTCTTGTGTAATTATTTTCTCCTGAGTTCTCTTAAATCCCAAAGCCAACATTGAAAGTGTCTTTTTTTCTTTTGTTTTGTTTTGTTTTGTTTTGTTTTGTTTTGTTTTGTATCAGAGTTGTTCTTTTTATTATAGGAATAGCACCCAAGTTTTTTTTCCTCTGATGATGAACTAAGTTTTAGTTTTATAGAACTATTTAATAAGGAAAGAGAGACTCTTCTCTTTTCTTCCCTTTTTTTTTTCTTTTCATAAATAACAACACCCTGTGGAAACCCATGATCTGATGGTAAAGATTATGATCATGTATTATGTTTACTCTCTACCCTACATATATTCTCATGTACACGTTATTCTCAATTGTAGTGTCTCACACTTGTGTAGAATTTTAGATTACATAAATTAATAACTTGATTATAAATTTTTGTTCATTTTATTCAGTCATATTTAAATAATCATCACAGTTAGTGGGGTTCATGAGTATCCTAAAGTGAATGGTTAACTGCTAAAAATTGTTCTCACTGATCAGTTGGTCTTTGAATTTGATTGGTCAGTAAAGTGAGGTAGTGCACTAGAATGACTTTTATATGCATTCCTTAATGAAAGCTCAGTTAATGAATTACCACTGTTTGAAGACAATGGCCGGAACAGCCAGTTTCAAACTTAATTAAGCTAATGATGAAAATTATGTTTTAACCATATAGATATTGTACTGTTTAAACTTAGCACTAACTTTATACAGAGAAAGTTATAGATACCAACTTTAAGAATTCTGTGTTATATTCAGATGAATATAAGCCAGTGACTATCTCAAATACTGCTCTTACTCCTTAATCATTAATACCACTACATTTCTCATTTTCATTGTTTTTTTTTCCCCCTGAATATTCTGGTGTTTTCGTGTTTTTAAAGTCAGTTCTTCTGCACGTTCCAGTAAAACTTTTATTCATCTATTCACGGCTACCTTAATTTGCAGCCCTTTAAATATTCTTGAACAGCATTGTAATATACAAACACATCTTTATCTTCTGAAAATAAGCACTCTTCCAGTTTTCAAGTGATTACTGTGGAATTTAAAGTGCCAACATTCCATTGCTTAAAAAGTTGACTCAGTTCCTTGTTAACAGGGTACTTAGTCAAAGAGAGAAAGAAATAGTGATCAGAACCTAGTAGAAAGTCTATAGCTTTAGAGTTTTGGGTTTTTTTTTTTATTTGTTTGTTTTTTCTATTAAGATAAACAGATGTCCATTTCCATAGCCATTCCAGGATCCGTTAGGCCTCAATGATTTTAAGAGGTATTTTATTTGTGCACATTTAGGCATACTCTTTGGTAAATGAATGACTGGGAACCTCTTTGACCTCTGTTTTATGATACACTGACAGCTTTGCTGTTTAATTTTTCTTTTCTTCTTTCCACTTCCCTTTTTTAAAAAAGCCATTTTAACGAGTGATTCCTCTTTTTTTATATAACATTCTTTGGTAAAAAGGAATTTTCTTCTCACATTTGGTTTTCTCCATCTCTCATCTACTTCCCTTCCTCTCACTTCAGTCAGACCTGCTGTCAGCATCATAATCTGGACATCGCATGCAAGAGAAGCTAATGTGACTGCTTGACACTTCATACTTCTCTTCCTGCATACTTAATTGCTACTAATATAGAGCTATGTTTTTTTTTAATTTTTTTAATGTTTACTTTTGAGAGACAGAGCGTGAGTGAGGGAGGGGCAGAGAGAGATGGAGACAGAATCCAAAGCAGGATCCAATCTCTGAGCTGTCAGCACAGAGCCTGATGCGATGCTCAAACCACAAACTGTGAGATCATGACCTGAGCTGAAGTTGGATGCTTAACCAAGTGAGCCACCAGGCACCCCCACAGTTATATCTTTTTAATTCTTAGCATTGTGTAGCTCTTTTAAAATTCCTTATAGTCATATATCATTTTCATCTCCATATTTTAAGGAGGTCACTGGTGATGCTTGATAACATTCCTTATTCCAAAAGTTTATTCATTCCTTTATTTACTGAGTGCCTACAATGTGCCAGCCTCTCTTTTAGGCATTGTGAATGTAGCTGGATCCAAACAGAAAAGTCCATGCCTTCCTGGACTTGCATTCTAGTGGTGGGAGAAGATGGTTAATAAACAATTATAATACATATATAAAGTAAAGCATGCGATATATTAGACTGTGCTATGTACTATGAAGGAAAATAAAACAGAATGGGGCTAGAGAATTCTTGGGGAGATATTTAAAATAGGGTGGTCAGGAAAGGCTTCACTGAGGAAGGGATTTTTTTCCAGCCCTGTGGCTGTGCTCTTCTTGCTGAAATAATTGCTCTTTGTGCTGTTTACACAAATGGCTACCAGTCTGTTTTAGAATTAGAGAAATTTTAATATTTTTCTCTTCCCAGGAATAGTGACTGGGAACATTTAGAATCTAGGACATTTTTTTTTTGGTGTCTAGAGTTTTTGTCTATTTTTTAGTTTCATAAATTTATGAATATCTAATATTGATAAGTGAAGAGCTGTTTCATTATATAGTATGTGGATTGACTTTCTTTATTTGAGGATGTGTATGACCAGGCACCTAGACTTTAGCTTCTGGCTTTGACATCTGCACAAGAGCTTCCATTCCTAGTCAATAAGGTTATAGGAATACATAAATAATATTCCTTCAGAAAATAATTGTTATATGAGCCTGTGTTCACATTCTGAAGGAAATTTCAAAGGCCACTGACATAGAATAGTAGGTGATTGAATTTTTAAATAGTTCCCTCTCTCCCTTTTAAAAACTTAGTAGTATTCATGGGTAGTATGTGATTTTCCAATAGGTATATCATCCTATTGGGTTTTCCTGTTTTCTATTATAGGTGCAATATACTTCTGTGATAGAATTATAGACTCACTAGTTGTGTGATTTGGGGCAAGTTATTTAAACTCCTTAGGCCTCAATTTCTTTATCTGTAAACGAGTATAATAATAGTACAACCTTAATGAGATTGTGATTGAGACAAACATTTACCATAGTATCTAGACCATAGGAAGCTTTAAAAAAAATCAGTTACTCTCATTTGTATTATAATACTAAACCTATAACATAGAGAGATATATTTCAAATGTTCTTTTGCATATTACTATCATGTCTTTTATGCTCACCCACCTCATGTGTAATTGTTAATCTCTAATAAATAATGAATATTTTAATTTTTTTAAAGGTTTTTACTTCTATAATTCTGGAATAGCCATTCTATAATTTATGGTAGCCATGAGTTGTTTTCTCATTTATGCCTTTGCTTGATCAGAAAACATTTATTTATTACTTAATTTTTTTTAATTACAGGTAGATGCCACTGAGAGTGAACCAAAGAGTTTTATCTTTATGAGTGAGGATGCTTTGACAAATCCACAGAAACTGATGGTTTTAATTCATGGTAGTGGTGTTGTCAGGGCAGGTCAGTGGGCTAGAAGGCTTATTATAAATGAAGATCTGGACAGTGGCACACAGATACCTTTTATTAAGAGAGCTATGGATGTAAGTGCAATTTCTTTTATATTCTTTTGACATTTTATAGCTCTGTTTTATTATAAGTTATTTTATCCTGTCTCTTCAAAAGTACATTCTAAACATAATCCTATCTTTAAATTGTTTTTTATTTGTAGTGAAAAATTATCCTGTATTATTTTGCAGTTACAATGAAAAAATGGTATCTTAAGTGTACACAAATGTAGATAATGTCTTTGGGATGAATATGATTATTCTAAATTTATTATTATGTGATATATCACTTAAATTATCAAATACTTATCAGTATTATTTAAAATACTTATAAAAATATCAAGATGGCTTTTGGAAATCGTTGCCTACTTAAGTAAGAAGCTAAAGGAAATCTACTTGAAATTAATCTCTTATTCTGTAAAAGAAGAGTTAGAATAAGTCAGTGTTTGTTATTTCTTTTAAAAACACCAGAGCTCACAAATAAAATGCTTTAAGCATTAGACAAAGACCTGTAAAATGGTAAATTGAAATATTTATTGAAATACTTTATTCTTATTTGAATTCTACCTTTTCAGAAACTGGTATTTTAAAATTGTATTCAAGGTTTTCTTTCCTATAATCGTGAAATTGTTTTTTTCTCACCTAGCGTTGTTACATCTTAATGTTTGGCTGCTTTTTTTTGTTTGTTTTTTTTTTTTAACTGTCTCATTCTTAAGTTCTTCAGTGAACAGGCAAATTTTGCAAAGTATATGTTTCTTTCAGATATGAATAGAGATTTTCTTCAGAAAAAAGGAAAGTGCTATCTTGTAGAAGAAGATTTCATTTAAGAACTTAAAGTTATTTAGGAATATATGTGTACATGTATGCATTATAGGAGCTACATTATTACATTTTTGTAATTACAATGGGAGAGGAATTATTTGAAACATTGATGATTGCAAAGGTCAAACATATGTTTCCTGCTCTGTTACCTCTGAAATGATAAAATTAAGGCCCATCCCAGCTGGACTCTATTTTTATTAATAGATTTTAAGGCCCTTAAAATGCTTCAGGTAGAATTTCTTGGGTTAATTGTGTATTTTTGTTTCAGCCTTCATGGATATGCAGAGAACAAAAGACATTACTTTTGATTGGTTACAAACTTCACCAGTACTTTTTTAGTATTATTTAAGTAAACTATAGTAGAATTTAAGTAAAATAAAGTTTAGGGTGAAGGACATAAAATATTGTATTATTTAAACGTTTATATCTCTAGTTATGAATCATGAAATGACCTTTCTCTCTGGCACATTAGTTTTTGGTTAGAAGAGATCCTATCAGTGGTTTTGAGAACATCTTATGTGAAATGTGATCACAATTCACTGTATATTTGAAAATATAATTGAGTAAAGAAAATTCGATGTGTTTGTACATATAAATGCTTAGTGAAATATTTTATGTAATTACATTGGCCTGCTAATAGATCAACTAAGCCTTTCCTATCCTAGTTTTATTGTTGTGTAAGATTTTTCAAGGTGAAAGACTATGGTAAGTCATGCCAAACATCTGTGAATAAGGTATCTGTTGGTTTCCCAAACAGGAGGGAGGAAGTTTATTGGTAACATTAGACTCGTCAGTCATTTTGTTCTTATAAGTAGAAGTGTAGTGTTTGGAGACTAACAGCATTTCACTGCCTTGACTGTTTTCTGCTTTTCCCAATAATACGAACTCATGATTCCTTAAAAACAAACAAACAAACAAACAAACAAACAAACAAAAAAAAAAAACCAGAAAAACCCCAGCTGATTTCTAAGTACTTTAGTATTTAGTGTATTTAGAATTTATATGTTGTGTACTTTGAAAATTTTAATTGATGTACTTTTTTCTTTTTGTTTTATATTAAGAACCTGAATATGAACTTTATTGTGGTAAATTTCTACCTGGTAAATATTTAAAAATGGGTATCTCTTTAATCTAGATAAAGTGATTTGTTACTCTGGTTTTGCCTTTTCATGGTATTTCTCCACAAGTTCTTTAAGGACTAGTGTCGGGGGGGAGGGGCGGGAGGAGACTGGAGGGAAAGGGGTTGTATTCTAGGTAGCAAGCACAGGAAGACTAATTTGAAGGAGAAGAGCTACTTCATCCTTACCTTTTAATCATATCAGCTCTATTTGTTTTTATTTTGTGGACTTTTTTTCTAAAATCGTTTTTAAAGAAATGTTTCCAAAGTTTACAAAAGACTGGAAGCCACTACTCCTTTCTTCATGATCTGTCAGTTTTTCATATTACAAGTGAAGTAAATTCTGATATTTTTCAGGATAGACAATATGATCTCTACTTAGTATGGTTTATAATATTTCTGCTATGGCACCTCTTCCTCGAGCTCACCCACTCTCACTCTCTAGTGTAGAGTGTACTCTTGCATTAGTAAGCTTTCCTGCTTTCACAGCTGTAAAAAACAATTTCTGCTATATCCCTTACAGATTTTTAGGATAAGATTACAGGTCCTAATATTGAAGTCATAGCACTGTAAGATTAAAACTTTTTCCCACCAGTGAAACCCTGCTTCTAAGTGGACTGTTTTGTTAACAACAACTACAATGACAACAAATAGGTTTAAATCTATGGAGCCACTTTTGTTGAAGCTGGGGTGAGGATTGGAAAACTTCTATAAGGACCCCTGAGATTTCTTCCTGAACACTAGGGCCCCATAGATCACAGTTTGAAAATAATAACAGATATTCCAGTCCTTGCATTTTAGATATGTGAGAACTTTATTGTAAAAAAATTATTAAGATTTCATGTTGGAGAAATAGTACATATCAGATACTGTCCCCAGAGCTTCTGAGGTTACCATAGCTCATATTTTTAGTGTTTAACAGTCTTCATTGCATATCATATTACTTGGAGTAAGAAACTGTATATCATATAGCCAAGTACTAATTATTCAGTGTTTGTGCAGTTTGAGAGTTACTCGTACGTGTTTCTTCTTTGATCTTTTCTCACGTGGATCTTTCTAGGCATTTCAGTTGGTCTCTGTAAAATGGGCAAGGAAAGTAAAGTCATTACATTACTTGAAGTCATTTAATTACTAATTGCAGATATAGAACAAGGGTGCAGAATTTAAGGTGTCAGTCACTGTCAGGGTTGTGCAGTATTTGTAGGACCCAGAGGATGAGTGCCTCCTTAAATTTTGCATCCTAGGCACCTCTCTGGTCTCTCCCTGTCCACGCTTTGACTAATTGAGATGTACTGTCAAAAAGTTTTATGGAGAGTAGTTTGGGAGCCAATAGTCTATAGAGCCAAATTTTACCATGTATCAGAATCACGTGGACGGCTGGTGAAACACAAATTGCCTTTTCACGAAACCTGATTTTGATGCAGAAGGGTCTGGTTGGGGCCTGAGAATGTACATTTCTAAGACCATACCAAGTGATGTGTATGCTGCTAATCTGAGCACAATATTAAAACCTCTGGTATAGGTAACACTCTTTGGATGGTTGAGGTTAATTTATAATTTTCAGACTCTAAGTGTAATGGATGAGGTAGAACTTGATGGCGATTATATTTAGTAAAAGTGTAAGAAGTTCTAGAAAATGTTTTATAATTAAATCAGTAGAGAAATAAAAGTTTAAATTATGAAGAATACTTTAAAAATACTATGTAACTGATGTACTCAACATGACAAAGTTTATTGATTTTAATAATTTTTTAAGAAGTCTGATTACTTCACTAAGCCTACATTTTTCCTAATTTCTCATAGCTGGATTATTTAGAAGAATCTGATGTTTCCATAATTACTTAATTTTACCATGCATGTAATCTAAAAGTCAGGTAAGTGGTGCTTGGGTGGCTCACTTGGTTAATAAGCAACCAACTCTTTATTTCAGCTCAGGTTGTAATTTTGCAGTTTGTGAGATTGAGCCTACATGTAGCTCAGCACTGGTCTTGCACTGACAACACGGAGCCTGCTTGGTATTCTCTCTCTCCTCTCTTTCTGTCCCTCACCCCACTCACATGTGCTCTCTTTCTCAAAATAAATAAACTTAAAAAAAATTATAAGTAAAGTAAAATCAAAAGGCATATATCAAAATGGTGATTATCCTTTGCTAATCCTTCCTCATTTATTCTGTTCCTAGATATAGTCTGTTAGTAGTTTTGGAGTTACTTATATGTTCCATATCCATATTTTTAAATTATAAGGCTGTTCTTTTGATTTATCAGTCACTTGATATTAGTCTTGTGTACTTATGATACACAGGAATCTCTTTCCCATCATCACAGTTTTTGGATTCAATCAGCAATCAAGCTTTGCAGTATTACTCTTACTTGAATACTGTTTATGGCTGAGCCAGATAGGTACTATGGTTACATTCATTTTTGCTAAAGTTTTTTTTTCATGGAATTGATAACTTCTTTCCTTTCAATTTTCTTTGTAATAATTGTTAATTGAGATCTTGATTGGCTTCTCAGTAATGTTTTTACAGGGCCAGACTTATCAGAGAATCTCATAGTTTTCTCTTCTGGAGACCTGTCTTTTGGAACCCTGTGGACTTGTGTTTCAGTCTTGACGGGTCACTTTCTAAGCCTGCCTGTCTACTTGTCTCTCATCCTGGGATTCCCCTCAGATTCTCTCTTATGTTTGACCTCCTCTCTCCTGGATCTAATGACGCCAGCGTTTTGGATATATGCCCTCATTTTGTTGGAGCTATCAAAAAGTGAATACGACATAAATTTCTAAAACCTTGTATTTCTGGGGAAAAAAAAGTCTTTATTTTACTTGTTCCCTTTATTTTGATAACTCAGCGAGGCATAGAATTCCAAGTTGAAAATCATTTTCACTCTGAAACTTGAAGGCTTTGTTTTCATTGTCTTTTAGCTTCCAGTGTTTTAATTGAACAGTCCAGTACCATTGTGATATTGCATCCTTTTGCTCCCTCTGTGGAAGATTCTTTTCCTTCTGCCTGGTGTCAAGAAGTCACTCCTATTGCTTTTAAGAAATTTCCTATGTTATGGTGTTTTGTCTGTTTGTTTTTTATTGTTTTGGGCACTTGGTGATGGCTTTCTATCTGTACTATACCCCCATGATGATTCTCAATCCTTAGGAAATTTATTGTGTTTTTTCTTGATAATTTTAATTTTCTCTATTTCTAGAATTAGTATCTTGGTTTTGGAGTTGCAGATTGAACCTGTAAATGTCTTATTGAATTGCTAATACTTTCTTTCTTATTTCCATCTATTTTTGCCCTAATTTTGTTTTAGTAGGTTACCTACTTTATCTTTTAGCCCTTCTATAGAATTTTTAAAGTTCTATCATATTTTGGAATGGAGTTCTCTTTTGAATCATTTTGCAGACCTCTGCATAGTACACTTGATTTGAGCTCTGTGTCTCTCTCTCCCCCTTCTGTGGTCGTTTGTCCTTTCAGTCCTTTTCTGGATGTGTCTCAAAAGGGAACACCTTTGATTTCTTGTAGGGCTATCTGCACAATGTGAGATTATGACCTGGTTTTTGGGGCTTTGGTTTGTTTCTTTGTTAAGGAATGTGGTAATTGCACCCTAAGTGATATTAAAAGTAATGCCTCAGATTTTGGCCTCAAGGCCTACCCCTACTTTCTAAGAAAAGCACCTCGAAATTTCTCAGTTTTTCTGAAATTTTGTGGATTAGTTGACTTTCTTCTAGTCATGATCTCCCTCTGGAGGCACTTAAGTTTTTGGTTTTTGTTTTTTTTTTTTTTCTTTCCTCTGTAGTACCAATCCAGTTCCATCAGCTTACAGTCTCCTAAAAATTTATCGACATCTGTGTCCTCTGTTCTCTCCACACTCATTTGTTTTGTCTCATTTGTTTAAACCCTTCTTCTTCTTCTACTTTTTTTTTTTACTAATATTTTAGTATGATTTGTGGAAGAAATAGAGATAATCAAAAGAATTCAGTACACTTTTTTAATTACATGTTTTTTTTATCTATCTTGTTGTTCCAGTGACAGGTAGTCACTTTACAACTCATCCCTTTTTAAAACAAATAACATTAAAGCAATTTTCTTTATAACAACATTCTTTGCAAACCTTAGGAGATGATATCCTTATGTAGTGATATTCATCACAGTGGAATGTTTTAGGATTTTTTTGAAATCATTGATTATAAGGTAGCTAAATTAAAGAAATATAAACTATTGTTTGATATAAATTGCATACTTTAAATGTTGATTTAGACCTTTCTAGTATTTAAATTGCTTGCTTCCCTTTTAATAAGCTATACTTAACTCTTCTATTCTGACCTTCTGATTTCTCTTTCCTTAGTGTATTTGGGATCCCCTCCTTTTTTGACAGGCACATTTTGTAAAGTTGATTGATTACAGTATTAGGATTTTTTTTTTCCACAAATGAACATGGAGCCATTATAGATAGTTATCTAAAATAGGGTGGGTTTTTTTCCTCAGTAATTTGAGTAATTAAATTTGGTAACACTTTCTTAACTCCTGCCTTCAATTCACTGTTCCACCTAGGTACTGCAAGGTCTTACTATTTTAACATGAATATTTACACAGTTGGTGACGTGGAAATTTTAACAGGATTCTAATGATTGTTGCTGCAGTGAGAAGTACTTTATCAATACAGGGCATAGCTTTATTTTTAACTGGAGCAATGACATCCAGCAACTTTTGGGATGTTACTTAGTATTTACATAGTGCAAGCAGAATATAGGATAGCAGAATACAGTTTATAATATATGCTTAAGGTCTCAGAAACCTCAAAAACGTGAAAATTGTTTGGAGCTTTAAAATATATTTTTGTTTAAAGGACTTAGAGGCTTTGATGCTTTTTTTGAAAAGCCATTCAAAGCTTTGTGGAACTAAACACTTATTAAAATAAGATGCTATTTTTCAACATCTAAGATTGGCAGATAAATTGATAATAAATTGTATGATAATACCAAGTTTGAATATTGTTGGGAATGTAATTTAAAGCAATTAGTTATATTTTCCTAAATTAAGTGTGCTTATTAACCTTTGATCCTAAATTCCATTTATAGGAATTTATACTAGAGCAGTACACAAAGTATTCATACAAGGATGCCCATCAAAGGAGTTTGTAATGACACAAAAACTTCTAATCACTGAAATATCCACCACTAGGGGACTATTTGATTAAATAATGGTATATTCATATAATTAAAAATTATATAGCTATTAATAAGAATGAGTTGTTTGTGTGAGTTTATGTGTTAATTCATATAAGATGATAACTAAGAGTTATCAGATGGAAACACAAGAATGAAATCATTTGTTAAAAAGTACAGTTATACATGTATACATGTACACTTTTCTATATACAGGGGTACACATTGATGTTCCAGGAAACTTAGGCAAGAAACTATGAATTTTCTTCTTTTGCTTTTACTTACTCATTTTTTATGTTTAATTTTTTTTTTGTTTTTTTTTTATTTTACTTTAAGCAGGTATTACTTTAATAATTTAAAAGACAAAATTTTTTAAAAATTGTAAATAATATTCATGAAATATACTGTAGTACTATTATCACTTAACTATTATTAACTATATTATCACTTAACTATCCCTTAACTATTTCTAAAACAACTTAAATGTTACATTACAAAACTGCACGCAGCTTTTTTAAATAATTATTGATTTTTTTACCCATAAAGACTGGCTAAATTTAGACCCCTGAAATTTAATTTCAAACTTTAAAAACATAACTGCGGATTTTTTTTCTTATTTGAAATATGGTCTATTAAATTATAGGTTGAAACCAAGAACATTAATGCCAAATTTTAAGAGTAAACTTTGAGAGAAACTACCTATTAATCAAAGAAAATATAAGCTATTACATTATAGACTTCATAAAATATTGTTCAAGTCAGAAATTCCAGAAAAGGTTAAAAAAGCTTAGCACATTACTGAACTGACAAGGTATATGAGGCCACACTAGCCCCCATGCCAGCAAAAGAAAACAATGGAATGACAGCTCTAGTGTTTGGAGAGACGTTGTTAACGACAGCTTATTCCTTTATGATTTCAACTCTTGACAGAAGACAGGTCTGCTTGTTGCATCATGGCAGATATATCATTACCTCTGGCCCTGTCATGACTGAATTGGGAAAAAAACCCCACATCCAGTTTTGAAAATCCAATTACCTTCTGGAATTTTGGTCACTATTTCAGAGATAGATGTGAATAGCCATTCTGTGATAGCTCTTTGCATCTGTATTTTTCCCTAGTACTGAACTAATTAACTAATTAAGCATACACTGAAGCTCTTTCTGTAGTCAAGTAGAGAGCAAGGTGTAACAGCATAGAGCATCTTGATATTCTTACATCATCTCAAGAAAAATACTGCAAGGCCTCTTATCCTTAATACTTGTTTTCAACCTATATTTATACCTGACATCGAATAACTTTTAAAGTAGACCTAGGCCTTTTCACTAAGTGCAAGAGAAAAAAATACTGGATGTTTAAAATGATTAGGCACCATTTTTACTTGAAAAATTATTGGTCATAATTATAATTTCATTTTGACTTGGTCTTTCTATTTCTCAATTACATGCACATTTGAATTCTGTTGTGTGGTTTTGTTTTGTTTGTTTGTTTTTAATCTCCCTTGGCTGCCTAAGAAGTGACTCTGGAGACAGAAAGAGAGGGTGTGGGTTTTGAAAGTATGTCAAAAGCCTTGGGGTTTGTGTATGATCAGAATTTTAATGGAGGTTGAGGTGAGTTTAAATGCATAGAAAGCAAACATTAAAAACTTGTTTAATTTCTGTCATGTTGTTCTTTTTTGAGTCACTCTGATATCTTTTTCAAATCTGCTTTACTCTTGAGCTTTGTGTTACTATATCCACGATCTGTGTTTTCCCCTCTTTTTATTCTGTTTTAACTGCTGATCCCTTTTCTGTGGTTCTTCCTTTAATATCAGGTGAAGCAGTTTGAATTGCTGAATCAAAGCTGTTTGGGGAGTGAGAGAGTGTGTAAGATTGTGCAGGGTGAGATTCTCTGGGTAGAAGGTAACACCTCCTGCAGTTATAATCAATGCTCTGGACACTTTCAAAGATTGGAGAAGCCATGACTTGCTCCGGGGTTAAACTTTTAAAAGAACTTCCCTAGAGAAAAATATCATCAATAAAATGAAATAATTAGCTGACAATTCTTGAGTAGCCTAGGTTTAACAAGAAAAGATTAGAGATAGGTCAGCTTTGCATTTTTCACTGTACTTTTGGTTCCTTCTCGGTTTTAGCTTTATACTTTTATTTATCCTAAACATGGTTTTAAAAACTTAATTACTTCCGTATATCAGTTGAGCCCCTGAGTTACTTTAATTTGAGGAGAAGAACTAAAATGAAAAGAATATCAGCTTTTAGGAGTAGGAAATAGTCTGAACTGCTACTTGAAATAATTGAGACAGTAAATTATGGAAGGTAGGTTGTTTATGAAAGTGTAGATTGCACTGTTTAAGTCACCATGCTTTAGATTAACTGCATTATATGTGTGTGGATATTCACATATTTTTAAATGTATTATATGGGTTAAATGAATTATATTTAAATAATCAGTAAAATATGATTTTTTGAAGATCAAGTGTTAAGTGAATTTAAGGATTAATAATTATTAGTTTCCAGGGGTGTTGTTCAGTAGCATGCTTCTTTGGTGATGATTTTATTTAGCTGTTTATGTGATGTAAATAAAAGGCATATTTTAAAATATTAATTCCTAAAAATATTAATTCCTAGATAAATTATCTATTTTTATTTATGAAATTAGAAATCGTAACTAATAAGCATTATGACTTAAAGATTTAATATGAAAAGGATATATTATTAATTACTTATTTTTTTTATTTATAATACAACTTTTTTAAATTAAGACTGGATTTCAACAGTAATTCTGGATACTAACAGGCTAATACTTTAACTTTTTTTTTTTTTTTTTTTTTTTTTTCCTCTACATAAAATACATAACCTTGTTTTCCTGGTCATAAAACAAATCACCATTTCAGATTTGTAGTGAGGTGTTATAAGAATTAGATGGAGGGGCGCCTGGGTGGCTCAGTTGGTTAAGTGTCTGACTTCGGCTCAGGTCATGATCTCACGGTTTGTGAGTTTGAGCCCAGTGTTAGGCTCTGTGCTGACAGCTCGGAGCCTGGAGCCTGCTTCAAGTTCTGTGTCTCCTTCTCTCTCTGTCCCCACTTGTGCTCTGTCTCTATCAAAAATAAATCTAAAACAGAATTAGATGGAATACTTTGGCATACTTCATATATTTAGAATCACGTACTTTTATATTTTAAAATAAATAAACTCTTATCAGTTTATTCCAAACATAAATACAATGAGTTATCTCTTACTGTCAGGTATGCATTCAGATGACAACAATCTTTTAGAATCTATGTTTCTGATTTGTGTTTATAATCCTTATTGAAAAGGAGATGGTACCTTGTTTATGAAATGAATATACAAGGATGAATATGCCTCGTGAAGACTGAAGGCTGTGGAAGAGGGCTTCCAGTAGTATTAATTTTTTAAAAAGCACAAATAGTATTATGTTAATAAAAAGTAATAAAAAGGGGCACCTGGGTGGTTCAGTCAGTTGAGTGTCCGACTTCGGCTCAGGTCATGATCTCGCTGTCCATGAGTTCAAGCCCCGTGTCAGGCTCTGTGCTGACAGCTCAGAGCCTGGAGCCTGCTTCGGATTCTGTGTCTCCCTCTCTCTCTGCCCCTCCCCCGCTCATGCTCTGTCTGTCTCTCTGTCAAAAATAAATAAACATTAAAAAAAATTTTTTTTTTAAATTTTTTTTTTCAACATTTTTTATTTATTTTTGGGACAGAGAGAGACAGAGCCTGACGCGGGGCTCCAACTCACGGACCGCGAGATCGTGACCTGGCTGAAGTCGGACGCTTAACCGACTGCGCCACCCAGGCGCCCCTAAAAAAATTTTTTTAAGTGATAAAAAAAAACACAAGTTGTATTATGTTAACAAAAAGCACAAAAATAGTATTGTGTTAAGTATACTACAGTTTAAAAAAATGGATAGTTTCAGGGTCATTCACATTTAATTTTATACGATTGTGAGATTAAAAAAAAGATTGTGAGATTTAAGCCAATTTAGGTTAGGTACGCCATCTACAAATGGCACAGCAGAGGAAACTATTATTTTTTGTTGCCTAGAGTTTAAATTATAATGAACATATGTGCTATAATTTAAATTCTGAATGAAAGTAAGTTATTTCACAGTTTATTGTTTTATAAATCAAAACTAAAGTCTTGATAGAGAAAATTAATATTTCTAAGAAGCTTTCCTTTGGCCTTTTATTTCTGCAGTAACACAGTGATAATGATAAATAATATAAGTATTTCTTCAAAAGAAACTTATTAAGAAAATTAGGGAGAGTACTGTTAAGCAATTCAACTTTGCTTTTCCTTTTAATAATGAAGACCATTGCTTTTATTATAATTTTCACAGTTTTACCATATTTAAGAGTGTGACTGAAGCTTTTAAAACAATTCTATTAAGTTGTGATCCTTACGCCTTCTTAAAACAATTCTATTAATTTGTTGTCTTTATGAGGCACCTGGGTGGCTCAGTCGGTTAAGCGTCCGACTTCGGCTCATGTCACGATCTCATGGTTCATGGGTTCAAGCCTGCGTAGGGCTCTGTGCTGATAGCTCAAAACCTGGAGCCTGCTTCAGATTCTGTGGCTCCCTCTTTCTCTGCCCCTTGCCTGCTTACACTCTGTCTTCTGTCTCTCTCTCTTAAAAATAAACAAACATTAAAATTTTTTTTTGAATTGTTATCTTTATGATTACATAAAGAGATTGGAAACTTTGTTAAAGATAAGGACACTATTTGAGATATGAAGTTATAGGTATAAGCATTTATATATTCTGGTGCAGCTTGAACATAGGATATTAAATAATAACTCACTTTAATAAAGATCAATTTATTTCTTTATTATTAAAAATAGATATGTTTTGAAACATATTCGTGACTATACCATATACACAAACATACATATATGTGTATGTATATATTAAAATTCCAAATTCCTAACCCAGTAGTGGTTTGGTTTTTTTTTTCCCCAATAAACTATTATTTGAAAGACATGTCAATTCTGTTGGGAAAAGAGTACTTGCTTATTCATACCATGAGCTGCATGTTTGAATAAAATTCACTTTAATAATGAATTAGTCTTAAAAATATTTAAGAGAACATATATCCAGAGAAACACGTGCCAAGAATATTTCTAAACTTTAAGGAAAGTTTGATGTACTTCTCAGTTTGCATTTTCTGATAGTTAACATATCTTTCCATTGAGTTTTGATGCACATTTACTTAGTATTGTAATGGTACTGCCCTTTTGAATAGTGTGTATTGTTTATGATCAAAAACTTAAAGAAGTTAAACACTTTTATCAGAAAAAAACTTAAACTATTGGTAATTGTCTTTTTTTTTCCTGGAAATTAACCAATTATGACATCAAAGCCTGTATGGAAAGGTATGTAGTAGGTCATTCGCTGCTGCAGGCAGTTTATCTCACTCCAGGATGCATTTGTTTAGGTTTCTCTCATTTTCTGCCTGTGGCACTGTATGGTAAAATTCAGACATCTTCTTCCCCTCCAAGGAATCTCATGGGTGGAGGATAACTTATACAAAATTAATAAATGGTGTTGCTTTTTCATTATCGCCCATCCAAGGCAATTTGCAGTGTTCACTTTAGAGAAAAAAAAATTGGGTTGTGTAGAAAGCACTTAGAACAATAAATTAACAAATTTAAAACAGTGAGTCAGTTGTAAAAGGGAAATGTATCTTGAGGCAGTCACTCCTATATTAAGCAATTTAAAATATTGACCTAGTAATTTCTTAAGTATTTGTATTTTATGATAAGTAAATTAGGTGAATTAGTTCATTTATCCAGAGGAGTCTAACTATTAGAGCTTGCCTATTAGAAGTTTTATTGTTACTCTTCACGTGGATCATTTTATTTAAGCATTTTGTTGCAGCATACAAGAGAAACACTTTTTTAGGAGAGAGAAGAATTGGCATGACTGGTGTTGATCTGTTACATTGTGTGCTTCATGATGCTCATATCTGTAGGGGTGCCTGGGTGGCTCATTTGGTTGACTGTCCAACTTCAGTCATGTCATGATCTCAGTTGGTGGGCCTGAGTCCCACGCCAGGCTTTGCACTGACCGCGTGAAGCCTGCTTTGGATTCTCAGTTTCCGTCTCTCCCTGCCCCTCCCCTGCTTACACTCTCTCTCTCTCTCCCCAAAATAAACCTTAAAAAAGGTTTTTTTTAAATGAAAAAATGATGCTCAATTCTGTATAAATACCATAGGTAATGGTATTTAAGTTTGCTTTCAATAAGAAATTATATATATAGTAAATAATAGTATGTATAGTATTAATTCCTTTTTTCTTTTTAATCCCCAAGAACTTTTTTGTTAGCTGTTGTATATATATATATACATACATATATATACATATACATATATATGTATATATATATATATATACAACAAATATATATATATATATACACAATATATATACAAATATATATATTAAATGTTATATAAAGACTTTAAATGTAAAGTCTTATATAAAGACTTATGTGAAGGCTTATATAAAGTCTTTTTCTTTTACATTTAGATACATTTGCATTTTTTTTAAATGTTTATTCATTTTTGAGAGAGAGTGCGAGCAGGAGAGGGGCAGAGAGATAAGGAGACACAGAAACTGAAGCAAGTTCCAGGCTCTGAGCTGTTAACACAGAGCCTGATGTAGGGCTCAAACCCACAGACTGTGAGATCACGACCTGAGCCAAAGTTGGACACTAAACTGACTGAACCACTCAGGCACCCCCATTTGAGTTGTTTTAAGAGAAATAATTTTAAGATTAGGAATTGTTTTAAAGAAGCATTTGGAAGAAAGCCATATCATTGTCTCATCTTGAGCTTCTGCATCTCAGTTTGTTACTTTCATGATGTACAGACGTAACACAGTTAAGACTCCTAAATACTATAGCTTTGGGAAATACCCTCTTACTTTGTTTAGGTATATTGCACCACGCTATAACTGTAACAACTTGCCCAATAATATCAATCCTGTTTTGTGAAATTTTATAGGTATGCTTCTGTTACCCACTAAACTGTAAGCTCATTGAAAGCAAGACATATATTTTCACCATTGTCTGGCAGTACAGTTGAATAGATAAGAACATAGGCTTTAGTGTTAAATATTCCTAGTTACCATTTTTAGCTTTGTGCCTTAATAGTGTGTGATTTGTTCAAGTGTTTTGAACTGTTCAGTCTTGGTTTTCTAATCCATAAAGTAATCATAATAGTAATACCAAACTCACAGAAATATCCTGAATATTAACTGATAAAATGTGTGAAAAGCACTTACTGCTGTACCTGAAGCTGTTATTCAAACTTACGGATGGAGAGGTGAATAAATTACATTAACAAAAAAGAAAAGCGTGATGGCTTATTGACAGACATCATTATTTATGCTAGATCTATTAAAAGATAATCCTATGTGATTACAGCTCTCCTGTTCTTTTATAGGAAGATGATGTGTACAAGTTCTTAATCTAACAGCTGTCACATCATGAATACTTAATAAATGTTAATAGTAATGAAAGTGGAGACGGTAGTTATTTAGTGTTTAGTTTTGTTTTTGGTTTGTTTTCTCCACTTTCTCTACAAATCCTGCCACTCTCTATCCCATTCCTTTAGCAGTATGATTGGGTTTCTTCTGGCATCTAAGTGTACTGGCAGTTATTTTTCTGGATCTATATTATCCAGCTGTTCTAAGGACCCAGAGGACATGGGATTAAGTTGGTCTTGACAATGCCTTGGAGGTGTAGATAGTCTTGTAATATTATTCCCCAGGTGTAACTACATCTAGCAAGTAGAAACATAAACATCCTGAAAATGATTTTGAAAACTCACATTTGTTAATGGCAAAAATTTTGTTCTAACCTTTCTACCTTGTGGAATCCATCCCTCTATCCATCCGTCAATTCTCCAATTCATCTATAGATCCATCAAGCATTTATTGAGGACCAGCCACTGTTTAGGGAGATACAGTATTGAATAAAACATTAGTGCTTGCCCTCAACACATTGTGGTTTAATGGGCGAATACAGGCATATTCAGTACAGTACCAAGTATATACCCAAACTGTAAGCAGAGGGTACCATGGGTTAGCATATTGAAGGCATCTCTTAAGGCCATCTTTGTAAAAATACTTCCCAGGAGAAGCATTATTTACATGAAATCCTTAACTATGAGTGGGCACTTGGAGGTAGGGAAAGGTATTCTAGGTAAAGGTACTAGTTGAATAAAACTTGAACTTAGAGTTTGATGTGAGAGAGAGAATAATATAAGACTAAAGTTTTAGAGATCTTCAGGCTTTGATGTGTCCAACTTAAGATATTTGTAAGTTGTCTTAAGGATCATGAAACAGCACTGAATGATTTCTAAAAGGGGAAATAACATGGTCATATTTGTGTTTTGGAAAATTAATTCTGGCATAAGTTGGAAGAGTAGATTCGGTGACTGGTAAGAAACTATTGAAGTAACCTGTGAGCAAAAATGGTAGACTGAACTGAGGAACCCTTGAGCATGTATAGAACTGGAGAGATACGAAACCTATTACAGTGATTTGACTATATGTGGGAAATTAAAAAAAAAAAAAGATTCAAATACAATAGCTGGGTTTCTGACTTGTGTAATAGGGGAGATGGTAGTAACACTAATTGAGGAGGAATACTGAAGAGGAGTGATCTTTTAACATTGAAAACGTTGACAACCTTATTATTTATTTATTTTTATTTTTTGAAATAGAGTGTGAGAGAGAATGCAAGTAGGGGAGGGGCAGAAGGAGAACAGAGAGAATTCCAAGCAGGCTCCATGCCCAGAGCAGTGCCCACTATGGGGTTCGATCCCACGACTGTAAGATCATTACCTGAACCTAAATCGAGAGTCAGACACCTAACTGACGGAGCCACCCAGGCACCCCACGAATCTTATTCTAGACAAGAGGTGTAGATGCTACCATATTCTTCCCAACCCATTTGACAGTGCCTCTAACCCCACTCTCCTACTCTTTCCGTCTTATCCTTCTGTTTCAACAATAGGTATGCTGGATCATGCAGATGCTCTGATAGTTAATTTTATGATTAGTCTAAGTCCATTGTTGCAGAATTGAAAGAAAAATCATAACTAATCCTAATATTATTAATATCTCCTAATATCATGTAGATTAACTTATACTCTGATTTAACTCTCTTTTACTTTTGTATTTTCTTTTCTTTAGGATATTTGTTGAAAGGCTACAAAGCAAGGAGCTCATTAGATAATGGAAAAAATTGTGAATGGCAGTTGTAAAGGTCTTAGAAAACCCACACTGAGACTGAGAAAACATTGTGTTTACTTGGATGAAATCTGTTGACTACCATTACATAATGTTGTAAAAAAGAGATCAGATACGTGGATATTTAGTATGGTCACATTCAGCATTTAAAATATTTCACATTTACAATATTTTGTTCATGGTCTTCTCTCCCAAAGCAATGGTTGCTACATTTAACTTTTGAAATTTGCATTATAGTGTGTGTGTGTGTGTGCGCGCGCACGCGCGTGTTTCTTTTTGAAAATAGTTTTCTCATTTCTTTAATGAAGGTGGTCTACTAGATGGTCTAAATTGGTCTTCCTAGAGCTTAAGTTGACTATAGATTCTGTTTTTATAATAATTTTTTTTATGATACAAGCATACTTATTTTAAGGAACCAAACTATGGGAAACATTTGGTTTAATTTCTCACAATTTAGTCTAATTCTTTCTATTTTCCTTCTAATATCAAAATTTCCTCCTAATTACAAAAAGATACTGTTTTACAAAAGATCTATCACAGGGATGTTGTCGATATTGAATTCTTTTTGTATTAATGTATTTATTAAGAGATCATTAACTGGGGAAAGGAGAGAGGAGGTTGCTATACTAAAGTGTTGCTATTAATTGAAAATGCAGAACTGAAACTCTTGGCACATTAAACGCATTCATCAGCTCTTCATTTACTGCATGTGTCCCAATTCAGAAATTTCGGGCAGTAAACAGGCTCACCCATGTCCAGATATGTATAAGTCAATGTCTTGTAAGAGGAGATTTGAATGAGAAGAGCTGGTATGGAATAAACAGTACATATCTAGTTAAACAGATACCTTCTGTGTATAAAGGCATAAGCTAGATGTTAGGATGCTCAGCTGTATGGATTGAGAAGGAAAGGAAGTTTAGGAAGAATGGTAGTGAACTGTTAAGTGGAGGGAGGAAGCAGACTTCAGAAAATAACCTCTGTTAGAAGGAATACATACATTCCTGCTAGGATAAGGAATATCTTATTTGCTATTTCTCATTGTATTTGCATTTTTCTTAAATATTATTATTTTAGGAGAGTAGTTCTTAGGCCTTTTGTTCACTCTGCAATCCTTTCTGATACCTCCTGTTGCTTCTTCTAAAGTTATATCCGGAAATACATTGTAATACAGCCTTGGCTTACTTACTTACTTCTCTTACTAATTTGCTCTGAAAAGTTATTTAGCCTAGGTAGGTATTCCTTTCTTTTACTGAAATAGGAAGGCATACTTAGATACCTTTTTTGCACTCATAGTTATGAAATATGTACGAGACATTTTTATATTTATAAGCCTCCAAATGAATGATGAATATGGGAGTCTTTCTTATATATTGTTATAAAAACAATCAGGGAAAACTGGCCTAAACCCTTTACTCATTGAGTGACAGGTATGATTAAAGATGCAGTAAGGGGCACCTGGGTGGCTCACTTGGTTAAGCATATCATTCTTGGTGTCAGCTCAGGTCATGATCTCATGGTTTCACGAGTTCGAAGCCCATGTCGGGCTCTGCACTGTTTGGAACTCTGTATCCCTCTTTCTTCTCCTCCCGCACTCGCACTCTCTCTTCTCTCTCAAAATAAAAAAATAAACTTAAAAAAAAAATTATGCATTGATACAGATGATTTGGTAGGAAAGTTATCCATTTTTTAGTATTGGTAGTTTTTAGCTTAATATCTTATTGTGTATGTTAATATTGGCATTACTAAAGTAATTTCTCAGTTTAGTGTTTTATCGTGTATGATTCTTTGGAAGATGGAGTTGTTTTTGTCTGTTGGCAGTGTAGCTTAACTCAGATGAAATAAAAAGTGCTTTTCTTTCCTGAGAATATTTTCTTCTTTGGTGCAACAAACACCATTCATTCAGATGCTAGCAATATGAAGAGAAAACACAAATTGAAAAATGGAGCAATTGGTTGATAATTTTCATAAGGCTACATATTCATGAAATCATTTAAGATTTGCTGTCATAAGTTATATAGAGAATGGGACATGATTTTTGAAAATGAATTGAATTTATTTTTAGCCTAGCCTTTATAGAAATTACCAACCTTGATTTTAGTTTCCAAGTCTTTGCTCATCCAGAAAAGTGTCTCTAACCATATTCATACTAGTATCTGATACTTAATGTCTTGATACTGTAAAAGATAATACCAGTAGGTAAAAATTACTCTTACTGAAATCATAAATTCAGGAACTACTTACAATATGAAAAGAATTTAAAGAAATTTGAATAGGTAAAGGATGGGATAGAGGACCCATAATTGTATGGATAATTACTAATTTACCTTTACATCAATTTAAATTCAGTATGCCTTATAGTAAAAGTTTGTTTTCAATGTATGAATAGAGTCCTAAGGCTATTCCTGAATTACATTTTGGAATTAAGAGCAAGCAAGCAAAATAATTGGTGATTATTTGTTCCATATAGATTTGAACAAAACATAGTCAGGACTCTGTAAATTGAATTTTTCCTTTTTCCAAAATGACATTCCTCCTTTGAAATTGTTAAAAACAGAATTATAGTTATGAAGGGAATAAAAGAAAGAATATAATTATGATCTAAAGTACTCATCTACTCATCTTTCTTTTATAGCATGTAACATATACTGATCATATTTTACCACTGGGCAAAGGTCATACTCAACAAGTATACTTTTTTGATTAATTCTAGATAAGATTAACTTATTATCACTTAGAAATCTGTTTTTATTTTCGAAAAATAACTACATAAAATTTATTTGTTGGTGATATGACAAAATTTTGCTTGAGGTGATATAAAATTTCGTTTGAGTTGTCTGTAACTCTTAAATGAGATTTATTCCTCCCTTTAGATTTCCAGAGGCAGAGAGTAAAACTAATTTCATAAAAAATTTAATAAAATTTTTCAAGTTCTGCATTGGCCTCCATAATCTCTCACCCTGCATTCTACCAGTTACACATTTTTAATGGGAATATTTTTCTTAAGAGGAGAAAGGTACATTTAGAAATATAAATAAAGGGATTTCAATTGGGAGGATTTAAAATGTTTTATGGTTTTAATAAACAATAAAATGAGTTTCCAGCTTGCCTTCATATTGATAAAGCAAAAATTTTAATTTGCCTTTCAGTTTAACATTTAGTTATTTCTAGACATGTTTTTCATTTTCCAGGTTCAAACATGGGATATGTATTGACATAAAGTCAACTCATTTTTTATTACTCACCAGATGTACAATTTAAGGAATTACAAGTAAATATTATTACTTAAGTAGCATTGTATTTGAAATGAAAATTTAATGGAATAACCTTTGATTTCCCCATGTATGTATTTGCCTACTTTTCTCCCTTACATTCTTTTCTTTTTCTGCCATATGACAGTAGGCATTTAAATCATAAAAATTTAAAAATAATTTTCAAATCAGATTCTGTTGTCTTTCAGTAGTCTTTTATATAAGAGCAAAATGAATTTGTCTCTTATGAGATGTAAAATATTGTAATCTTTGATTGTTTAGATAACATATTGGTGCTTTTTATGTGTTATGAAGATTCCTTGGATGTAATTAACAATAGAACATATGCACTGAGTTGTTTATCTAGTGCAATTATGTTTACCTAGAACAATCCATTCTCACTTCCTTCTTTTTCTTTTCTTCCTTAGTCAAGAATATATGTTTAATAAGGAATGGGTTAGATTTAAGCAGGATTTCTCAACCTCAGGAGTATTGGCATTTTGGGTCAGATAATTCTTTGTTTGGTGGCTTTGTGTGCATTGTAGGATGTTTTAGCTGCATGCCTTGCCTAACCAAAATGTTTCCAGACATTGCCAAAAGTTCCCCAGAGGACAAATATAGTCCAGTTGAGAACCATTGGGCTAAGGGGTAATGCAAAGTAACCCTTTATTGTCATGTTTGTAGTCTGAGATTTCTGGTGACAATTTTTTTTTTTTTTTGTAATTTCACTTAAATGGTGGCATTGAAATTGGACTACAACTCTAAACAGTGTTAGATGATAACATTATTATTTGTGCTAACATTTTAGAAAGCAAAATACTACTTACAGAAGACATCGATCATTTGGAATACTCATACACTGCCAATAGAAATGTAAATTAACATTAACCACTTTGAAAACTGGCAGTATCCATTAAAGTTGAATATACAAATAATAAAATACACAATATACTTTATAGTAAATTTCATATAACCAGTTGATTCTCATAGAATACTTTTGTTGATTTTTGTTTAACTCTTGAATCCATAGCTTTCCTGTGGTTACAATGGACATTGTCAATTGTGATGTGAATAACTGTTTGTATTTTCATTCTGTTAATAGTAATATAAAAGTGAAACAACAAAGACGTATGTCCAGAATTACAAATATGTGAATGCCTTAGATTATATTTCTCAATTACTGGAAGAATATTTCCTTAATATTATATGCTTTTTTCACAATGTAACAGCTACAGACAAGGCACACTTTTAAATTTAACCTGTATAATAGTTTTGTATCACTTTAAGTCTAGACTACCAACAAAACCATAAATGAAGCCCTTATTTGCAGGGTTGGCCAGTTTCCTTAGTGTAAACACTCATGTAAAAAAAACATGGTTGACTTCAAGTTGCCAATGTGATGTCACTAAACACAGAATTGGGAGAGATATAGTTAACCATCATTATATAATATTTCCACCATACAGATACAATAGACATAGATAACCCTATGAGAATAGATAACAGAAAAATGTAGTAAAAATAACTTGGAAGTGATGAGGTTTTATTACATTTGTTTTAAGTATATTGTATTTATTTGTAAGGTTATATAATTTAATTTTTAATAGTGGTTTTATTTAACAGTTGACTTACAAAATTCCTCAAAATTTAACAGTGGGCCCTCATGAATCAGTATGAGCTAGTTCCAGCACACTGTAGTTTTTAATAAGTATGTTCGTATCAGCACTATTTATGCAGCTAAAAATTGAAGCTATTTCAATGCTCATCAGTAGGAGAATGGTAATTCTGATTATTGTCTTATTGTAATTATTATCTATTCTACAAATTCAGTTCTTAATAATAATTATACTCTTTAAATGTGCTGTATTTATATAATAGAATATTATAATACAGTAGGAATGTATAAACTTACAGCTACATGCAATAACATGAATGAACCTCTTTAACTTGCTGCTGGGTTAAAGAAGCCAATTACAGAGTACAGATTGTATGATTCCATTTATACAGCATTCAAAAGTGAGCCAAACTAATCCATGGTGTTAGAAATCAAGATAGAGTTTATGCCTAGAGTGGTAGCTTCATGGTGGGAGGTTCTGGGTGCTGGTAGTGTTCATTTTTTAGAAAATCTTACTGTTTGTTACAGGAATGTGTTCACTTTGTGAAAATTCATCAAGCTGTACACTAAAGATTTGTGTACTTTTCCTATATGTATGTAATACTTTAAAAATTCACTAGAAAAAAATATTGGCTAAATTGGAAAATATATCTGGAAATTTGGGAGTTAATACATTTGAGGGATAACTTACATTGAGATATGGCCTAAGCCCACTCTAACTTATCACAAAGAGTTGTTTTTTGTCTCTTTCACGTGTATTCTGTGCTTCGGTTGAAATACATGTCATTCTTTGAAGCCTGTCCACTTATTACATCACCTGTGCTTTTGCTTTTCCTTATATTTCAAGGTGTTCTTCCTAATTTCCGTCTATTGGAATTTCTTATTATTCTTTTCACATGTAAGCCATTCTTGAATTGTTGAGATTTGATTTCACCAGTTTCAATACGAGTAGTTTTTACCTACTGTGCATTTTTTACCATTTAAGAGTTGAAGATTAGTGTGAACATGGTTAAATAAACTTTTCCGTGTTCCATAGTACTGGATGGTTGAGGGTGCTATAATCTGGCTGCTGAATAAATGGCACATTGTCATTTAAGACTTTCACTGTTGCCTCAAATGTAACCCCCAGTTTCATATCTTGTCGGTTATTTCCATTGTCCTTAATGTAACCATCCAAGACAAGCTCTCATAAAAATGCCTTGTCATCATCTACATATTATCAAGCATATATATTTACAATCACCTTAGAAATAATTTTGAATTACATGAAAATAGGGTTGACAGTGGGAAACTTCAAATCCTTTTGCCATTAAGAGATTTTGTAAGTTACATATACCTTATTAGTCACTTACGGTCAGCCATGATCTAATAAAGAATTAGATCTCATAAAAAATTAATAGATTTCCAGACCTCTGAATCTGAGACTAGTTCAAAATCCCAAGATCAATTTGAATTTAGATTGGACTGAACTGTGATTTTCTGTCTGGTCATGTGAGTGTCGTAACCTTGCTGATTGGTGAAGATCAGGTTGAGAGTACTGGTGTTTGTACCAGCATGATGTTGTTCATTTTCAATGCTCACTCATCCACTTAGGAACACACTTCAACTGGTGTGTTTCTGCCTGGTTTAAGAGTATATGTCAAATGACTTCTAACAGCTGTGTGCCATATCAAAGAGAATTAATTTGTACTTACGTAGTTGTTAAACTCATTTCTTTTTTCTTTGTGTTCCTAACCTACAATTCTTCTGACAGTTTGTATCTAAAGCACTTCCTTTCTGGGAGGGTCCACTTTAAGGTTTACTTTTCATTTTCTCCCATTTTAGAACAGGTGTAACTTTTCCAGTTATTTTCTTTTGTTTTGTTTTTCTGGGTTGTAAGAAAAAATCAAGTTATAACATTGTTTTAAATTTTTTAACAAGTAAAGTTCTTTTCAACAATATTTTCTAATTCCTTTGGCATGAAGAAGCAATTGAAGAACAACTCTACTTTCCTAAGGCGACTTTTCTTTTTACACTTCATGCCTCTGGTGTTGGCGCTCTTGTTTTTACTAGTCTCTCTTGCATACAGTATTTTACATTTTTACATTATAAAGGTTATAGGCAAATAGCCAGCTGTCACATTCTTGAGGTCAGATACAACTACTATATATATGAGATGCTCTGTTTTGGCTTCACACTGCTTGCCAGATTGCTAAGCAGATGTTCTAGGCTATAATTCAGGAAACTGGGACCTCTTGAAACATTCCCTGAGAGTCGCTTTTGACATCTCTGAATCATTTATTTAAAGGTAATTAGTTCTAGTGAAAATGAAAATGCCTTGATATGAAAAGAACAAAATTATTTTATAGTGTTTGGGACTTATAGCCTGATTAGGAACTTGATTGTGGATATGTATCTAATGGTAGAAAAGTATTAATTTTAACATGGGAATGCATTACAATTAAGCACTTTTCCACTTTATTATTTTTTTTAATGTGGAGATTTTACAAAAAAGACTATTACCAAAAAAGTCTTTGTTTTTATAGACTTTAAGAACTACCAATGACTGTGCTACATTGAAGAATTTATAAGCTTCCTGTTTTTATACAGAAAACATGTACAAGGAGGCCGTAAGAATATCATCTCTTCTTTAATGTATCCCAGTACATGTCTTGGTATCTTTCTCATATATCTCATCAGTATTTTTGTTTTTTAATACAAAATATAAAACTTTTATAATACAAAACTTCTTTATCTATATTTGAAGCTTGTATAAAATACTACTCAGAATCTGTAGTTTATCTGTCCTTTATGTCCATTATTAACATATTAGTTGCACAAAGATAAAAATTTAAACTAACTCTTATGATCTAAAAGGGGAAAACACATATTAAAAAATTTGTTATGATGTGTTCATTTAGATCTCTTTGGCCATATTTAGATAATGAAGGAGCCACATCATTTTTGTTTGTATCAGTATATTTCATTTGCAATATGCTCGGTTCTTTACAGAAAAGTGCTTTACACAGAAACATATAAGATCCAGTATCTGGTTATTGGGGAAAGTCTTAGGCCACCATATTTTAAGGAAGGTGAGAATAAATAGTATGAATAAACATCTAACTCTCATTTGTATTTGCCTATGGATGAATTTGAATTTAAAGTTAATGTAGCTCCATCAGACATTCAAGGTACTCATAACAAACACTTCACTCAAACTAATGAAGTCTCTGTGTGAAAATTGAACCTCTCAAATCACTCTGTTCCTCCTCCTTTAACAGTCTTCCATTTTCCCCATTTCATATTTTGGATGAATAGCTGTACAATGAGATTGATGCAGCAGACCTATTTCAGCAGTTCTTCAGAATCATAGAAAAGTCATCAAGTATGTTGGTTTACAAAATTTACCCTGGTTTCTAGACCTAAGTGGATATATAACCTTTACTTACATAACTTTGAGTTCCTACTGACTTAAAAGCTGTATTCCAGTAGGAAAAAACAAAGACTTTTGCAATGTCAGTATTAGAATTGAAACCCGACCAGAGCCTTTTTATATACAGAAAATTTAAGCATTTTTGTAGATAAGTCCTTATTTGGGTAATTGGTAATTGAATATTAGTCATCTCTGTCTCCTTCCCCTGTCTTTCTTCTTTCCCTTGCCCCGAGCCTTTCTATCATATACACACACAAATTAGTACGTTACAATCCTAATTATCAAATTAGTGTGTTTTGTCAATTCTAAAATGCACACTTTCTTTATATTTTAACACCTCTGACATTTTCTGTGTCTTTTCTTTACACACATTTAGAACTAGTTGAGAGAAAAAGAATCAGATGATAGAGATCAATGTGTCATTTTTACAGCTGATAAAGAACAGACTGGGGTATTGGTTGGGTCTACTAGCCAAGTAGGTTTGTCTCTGCAGAACTCAGGAGACTTACCCACACACCGCGCTGTGTGAAGCTTATGGCACTGAGCAGCAGAGACGAATGTGTACTTTCTTTGGGCAGCAGGCTGCCCAGTGGGGAGGAAGAGGCTGAATCAAAAACAGCAGTTCATGGACCACATAGAATTTCTGCCCCTACACAGGGAAGAGCAAGCAAGCAGGAGGAGCGAGATGAGCATTATTAGTCCACATGGACACTAGTAAGTGAGGTCTAAGTGTTTTCCTCCAACAGAGTAAAGATGAGGTCTGTAGTCTGGATATCACTGCAAAGCCAAGACCCTTGCCATCCTTTTCCAGGTTCTTCTCATTCACTAGGCATTCTTTAAAAGTACAGATTTGAAAATATACCTTCGGAGCCTCCTCATTTTTTATTCCCCCTTTCTGTCTCTGGGTTCTTCTTTGCCTCATCTTTCTACTTCCATATACTTTTCCTTGCTGCCAATATCTGCAGATTTCTCTTAGCTTCTTTGTTTCTTGGAGAAGTAGATCCATTTCTGGCTGACTGAAGGCTGTCTCTGCATTGTGGGATCAGCTTTTCCTCTCAATTACCTACATTCCAACATAGTTGAATCTCTTGCATTATTTTCTTCCTCTGCCTTTGCTCTGTTGTCCTGCTTAGATCCTTTGAGATGAGTTTGTCCTCACCATGACCTCCCTGTTACCCTCACACCTCGCCTTTTACATTTATTCTGTTGCACAACTTCTCCCCTGGCCTGTCACATGCCTACCTGGGCCAATAGAGTTTGCTTGCACCAGAAGCTTGTTAGTAGTTTAAAAAAAAAAATCTTCATTCGTGCCACATGTTGTTAATATCCTCATTTGGTCCCTGCATCCTGCCTTAGGATTGGCTTCTTTCTTGAAGAATTAGCATTGAAAAAATTCACATTTGAATTTTATCACATCCACTACAGCCCATCTGGAGTGAACCATCAATCCACAGTGAATTTTTGCAGAGGAGGGATTTGCTGCATGAAGCACCTAGATAAATGCATAAGAATGAGAGCAAAAGAAAACACTCCTTTTTATTTACTTCAGAATGAAAGTTAAAATGTGCCATATTTGCCAGTGTTATAAGGGATATTAAAATTATACTTAAGCATTGGAAATTGGGTGGCTGAGGCAGGGAAAAAAAATCTTGTTAGTTCATAGAGTATGCAGTCATGGATTGGCAAGTGGACAATATCTTCAATATATTGCATTCTGTATTTTTGTACTATGATCTAAAACTTAATGTCATAGGCTATGCTTATTAAGAAATTGACATCTCCGCTCATAATCATGAAACTTTCTTTAACAGGAAAGAGGAAAGTAAAGATACTTGGGAAATCAGAAAAGATAGTCTTTAATCATGAAAGCTCTTTTTTATTGAAACAGGATTAGGGCTCTTCCTCAAATTTTTCTTCCTCTTGACTTGAGACTATTTTTCTACCAGCTGCATAGGAGGTACAGTATATGTTTTTTTTTTCCCTTAGGTGGTAAGAGATAGATTGAGCTTGTTTCGAATACTTCTTTGTAAAGACTATTCATTCATTCATTTAACATATTGAGTATATGATCTGTGTACAAGGCAATATTCTAGATAATGGGGATGTATCAGTGAATAACTCCAACTTCAGCTGTTATGGAGCTTTTGATTCTTCTGAAGTATCGTGAAAGTTAGAAGTCATTAAATGTGATATAGTTTAAATAGTTGGAAAATTGGTACTTTTTGTTGTAACGTTGTTACTTTAATATTTCCTGGCATGTTAGCCTCCAGCTAGTCAGCTTCATTCATGATGGCCCATGGAGGGGGGAATGATGAAGAAACTGCCAGTCCTCTTAAAAGTTAGGCCTGGAATTGGCATAGTGTCACCTTCATCATCCTCTGCTGGTCAGAGCAGTCACACACCAGCCCAGATTCAAGAGTGGCCTCAGACCCTATGTCTCAATGAGAAGAGTATCAAAGATTTTGTAGTCATCATTAGTATGCCACAGGCACCACTTAACTAACCATGTGACTTAGCAAAGTTACTTTAGCTGCCTGAACCTAGGAACCCTGATCTGTCTTAGCATGTCCTGGAGATTAGGAACACAGTAATACTCATGTACTAGTTAGTCATTGTCCACCCAATCTGATGATCCATTTTGACATGCTCTGTTGACTACAGTTCAACTCAGGCACTTTAAGTAAAACTGAAATTTTCTCGATTCTCCAGGGTCTTTACAATAGTTACCATCACAGTATAGTATTATATGACTTATTAAGGAAGAAGTGCAGTTATGTCAGATTGGGTTTTCTTCTTAATATCAGATGTTTTCCGTGGTCTAATTGTCTCTTAGTCATGATTCTTATAACTAATAGATACAAATAGAATAAGACATTACAATTTACAGCAATCTAATTCCAAGGGAAAATGCCTCCTAAGCATTCTTTCTTTAAGTGACTATACCTTTTGACAAATTTGGAAAGTCTTTTAGTTATTGCTAAGGTAAGATTGATCACTTTAGTGATAGTTACACATTCAGGAGAAAATCAACCATTTTACATTTGGCAACACCCAAGGTTTACATTTGTTTTGCACTCCTTAAAGCACAGAATAGATTATGTGCATGTGTAGTGACAAAGTGATTTTCCTCAGTGTGCTACAGTGGACTGGGAAAAAGCAGAGGTCTTCTTAGAAGCTGTATGATTTAATCCTTTCACAATGTCGCATGCCCAACCTGTTGTTATCTGTTTCCACCTCCATTTCCCCTTTGCCCGCCAAGCTAAATTCTCTGGGTAGAGCCATGAAACAAGGCTTTCGACTCTCTAGTGTTTTATGGATCTACTCACTTTTACCAGTTTGTTTCTCCTATCTCTTAGTATTTGCTCTGCCATCCTGAAAACAAATGCTGGGAGTACGTATGTTGGCAAATCAACCATTTATTGGTTTATGAGATTCCCCAACTCGCCTGGTGATATTAGAAGCTTTTTCATCTGATTACATATTGGCACTTTCTCTTTGATTCTTTGTAAATGGTGGTCCAAATAACCCACATATCAGTCTTCTTTAAGAAGACTCATATTCATTTCTCTGGTTTTCCATTTCCTGAGGGAGTATGAGAAGGCCATGCTTGGCATATAATAGTTTAAAAACTTAGGCATTAAATCTTGGATTTACCAGTAAGTTTCTGTGTAAAATGGGACCAGTTCAACTTCTTGTGCTTCCTTCCTCCCTTCCTCATACCCCTCTGTTTGTTTTTCATTTACCCCCTAAGGATTTGTTAGTATTCTTTGGTATATGATCTGTGAAAACATGTTAAAATTTCATTGTGTACCCACAGGTAGAATAATCCAGGTTCTGTGAAGACCTCATCTCACATCCAGTCTATTTAAATAGTGGTCAATTTGTTTTCTGTGCCTTCAAATAGTCATATGTGTTCCTACATGATTAAACTTATTAAGAAAACACAAATTGGATCATGTCCTTTCATTGCTCAAAAGCTTCAATCATTTGTTTTCTTTCTTCTTACTTTCCCTCTGTTTTACTAACATTGGTATATAAGCTTCCATTCAGATACAGTAATCATGTTCTTTATTTCTTTTTCTCTTTTAAAAATGATGAAAAACAGTAAAAGGGGAAAAAATATATGTACAGTCCCAACAATTAAAAAAATAAGAAACAAAAGTTCCTGTCTCCCCAGTTCTATCTAAGCCAGAGGTAATCTTGATTAACATTCGGATGGATATCCTTCCATTGTTCCCCTGAAGCTATATAGATATTAATATATATTAGCATTATAATGCATAGACATAATGTATCTGCCTATATATGTATATTTTTTCCACCAAACTGAATCATGATCTACATATGTTTTCACTTTTAATTGCTCAACCTTGCTAAACTTCAGTTTCCTCATCTGAAAGGAGGGGATGGCTGTAGTACCAGCTCTCAGTCTCATTATGAAGTTAAGTAAAATAATCCATGTAAATCACTGAGGACACACCAGCACAAAGGCATTACTCAGTCTTTATCACTGCTCTAATTATGCAAAAAATGTCTCAAACCTGGGATCCAAAGTGATCTACGCACAACCTGTCAGAGACGATACTTTAACAGTTTGTTTATTCTTCAAGAAAGAAGTGAATTTTTTATTTTAACTGATTTAATATATTGCAGGTCATATACATTTACATTTTTTCCTTCTAGATAATATTAATAAGAAAAAATAAAACAAATGTATATTTGGAGATTTAGATGTATGAGAAATAAACTCATCAACAATTTCTTAATATATTCTGTTCAGGCCTTGTTTCTTTTGTGTAGACAAAGAGCTTTGAGCAAAAAAGTTTAAATTAAACTTTCATTAGACTTTTCAAAAAAAAAAAAAGAAATTATACTTCAAAGAGGCAGGATTCTTGCCCCTACTTATTAGTAAAAAGGAGGAAAAGGAGAGAGATGCATTTATTTATCTCATTGTTTTTAATGACAGCAATTTAGGGCACCTAATCGTAATTAGAATACCCTGGGTAGGATGAACATAAAAGACCAGAAATTGTACTAATGTTTAAACCTATAATTTGAACTTAAAATGCTTTACCATCAGCTGGCCTGCAAGTAATTGTCAGTCATAATTGCATAAGATATATTACCATACTCTCCAAATTTCACCTAAAAATACATTTCCCTCCATGGTTTCCTTACCTATGATTCCTTCTTTTGTTTACTTCTATAATGAGATAAAAATTACATTACCACTTAGGGGCACCGGGGTGACTCAGTCACTTGAGCATCCAGCTCTTGAGTTTCAGCTTGGGTCATAATCCCAGGATTGTAGGATTGAGTCCTGCATCAGGCTCCGTGCTGAGTGTGGAGCCTGCTTAGGATTCTCTTTCTCTCTCTCTCTCTCTCTCTCCCTGTCTCTGCCCCTCTCCCTGCCTCATGCTCTATCTTGAAAAAAGAAAAAAAAAGAAAGAAAGAAAATTACATTACCACTTTATAAGATTAAAAAAATACTTTGTTAAGCCATTTTAACAACATATGGTAAAATAATAAATTTAAAAATTTGTGTTTTTCTACAAACTTGACAGTAAATAAATCTAATTGAAATTTTTTTTAGTGTCATTTACAGGTAAAGCAAAGTCTTAAACAGATAATTACCACTTCTTTATAAAAGCTTTAAAATCCTTAGGTAAATGTACAAAATAAAAATGTGGATTTGCCTATTGTTTTTTTAATGCTTAAGATATCAAATGACATCTTTTTAGTATATGAAACATCTTGGGCATGGCATCAGAAAACTTTTCAACAAAGTATTCTTCACAGCAAACTGACACTTCGGCTAATTCTTCCAAGTTTGTCTTGTTAGTTTCTTTTGTATCTGCTTTTAAATATTGGACTTTTTTAGTGTTCTTTCATAGACCCTTTTCTTACCTTATATTCTCTGTCTAGGCAGTGTCTTTTACTTCATGACTTCAATTACCATTGATTCTCTTAAAAGCTCCCAAATGTGAATTCCTACACCAAATCAGTCTTCTGAACTCTAGACTGCTATATTCAATGCTGACGTCTTTTTTTTGCATCTCTCACTGGCTTCTTTATACTGCTATAACCCAAAGTAAACACATTTCTCCCTTTGTTCCCTCCCTTAGAAACTTGTTCCCATATGTTCTCTGTAAATGGCATCAACATTACCATCATAGCCCATGTCAAAAACCTAGGCATCTTCTATTCCCTTACTTCCCACATGTAATCAGTCACCAAATTCTGTCACTTCTACTTCATTGTCTCTTGAATTTATCTCCTGTACATTTCCACTGTCACATTGTAATCAAAGCCACTATCATCTCTTACATGTACTACTACGTTTGTCTTATAATGTGACTCCACATCCACTCTGATCTCTTTTCAGCCCAACTCCATTTAGGAACCGGAATGATCTTTGAACACACATATTTGATCATGTCACTTTCCATCTTAAACCCTTCTGTTGCTCTTATGTGCACTGGTTACCTGATTCTCCGCCTCTTTCAAGCTATGCTTTAGTCGGTCCAACTTTTAGGTGTTAAGCTTAAAGGTTGATTTTGTAGGGAAATCTTCCTAACCTACTTCTAGTGTCTCCTAATTAAGTTAACCTCTGTTATATGTTCTTATGGCACATTTATTTGTCCTTTGAAGTGATTTTCACAGCTGTAATTATCTGTTTATCTTTCCTTCTGCTGTGAGGGCAAGGGCTATGTCTGCCTTATCAGTTATCCCTGCCCATTAACTCCATTCCTGGCCTATAGTCTATTTTCAGAAAATATTTCAAGTGAAAGAATACATAGAATGAGTTTTCTGCATGCTGATCCCAAGGAAGGAGAGAATACATCTGTAAGTCTTAATTCTCCGTGTCCATTTATGTTCTCATGGAATAGTCCAAATGCTTATTATGGCTTTGCCTTTCTTTTCTCTGATATTCCCATATTTTTCCCCCTTTGTAAAATTTCATTTGCTTTATTTGCTGCTACTACTTGTCCTTGTTATATCCTATCTTTATCTTGCAAAACTTTTACCATGAATATTTTAGATAGTAAAGAAATTCCCTGAATCAAGATCTCTGCTAGAGCAGAGAGTTTTGAGTTCATACAAGACAAACATTGTATGTAATGTTTCCTCTAGCTTGCTGTTACTGAGGTCATGAAAGGATAGCAGGTAGAGTGCTCTGTGTGTAAAGCTAATAATTTTTATTAGCCATCTGATGCCAGAACTGAAAAAAGCCAAGACAAAGACTCATGGAATTACAAACCAATGGAACGGAATGTGACTTTTAACACTAACCTAATGTGTTCCTGATTTTGCTTCACTTGAAACAGGTCATATTCTTTTTTAAACGTAAATACCATCAGTTGAAAATACTATTTAAATTGCCTTTATTAAACTTAGTAGAGCATAGATAATATATTAGTGACTGTTTTAATACATTGTAAATATACATTTCATACTTTCCTTAAATTTCAGTGTACTTGATGGCAGCTTAGCTTTTTATTTGACATACAACTAAGTGTCAAAATGCATTTAAATGAGATTCTTAGTTTCTTTTTCTCAGTAATTGCCCAGATAAAATTCCTCTGATTGATGATTTGCTTCTGCCTCTTTTTCATGCTATGTGCTATCAGTTTTTTTCTCATAATTAACAATGATAGTAGGAAAGTGTGCCCATATAATATTTAATGCTATTACTTGCAACAATGAATTAAATTATTTTTAATACTTTGTGGCACTCCCTACACTAAAGACTGATGAACAGTTTCCTATGTGCAAAATAGAGATAATACCTGTACTTTAACTTCCATGTGTTATGTAAAGTACCCAGCACAGCTCTATTTGATCTATTGCATATACTGAGAATAATGGTAAAGAGACATGTATCTTGAAAACAAATACTAAATAATAATGTAATCCAGCTATGGTAGAACTTCATCATACTGTCCTCCTAAATCTCCCTTTGGAGGTGCTTCTACATTAGAATCCTCTCATGATCCCAATATGAGCAGTATGAAACATTTTCTTTCAATATTCTCTTCATTCTCTTTTAAATTTTATACTCAGCACACCTAGTATGCACAGATAATTCAGGGATTGGGGGATGGAGTAGAAAGTTAACTAAAAAAAGTCTTTTTTAAGGACTGTATTTATTTTATAAAGACTGTATTCTAAACACTATATTAGTGATTCTCATATGTTTGGATTTCATAAGCTTGTGCGAAAATTGTTATATTACCTTTTTTTCAACTTTCTTCATGTCCTTCATATATCCATGAAAATTTCTTTGAAGCTTTGTGATTGTGTTTGGGAGCTACTAGACTATACATACCTTTGTGATTATCTGGTTCAACCAAGAATTTTATCATGAATAGATTGATTGTATGATGAGGTACAAGTGTCTGTTCAGTGTAGAGTAAAATCTTGATTATGTGGCACACTCAAGGGTCGCACGCTGCATTATACTCAGAAGTAATACCTATTTATGCCTGTAGTTAGGAAAATGCAACTTGCCTTTGATCTTTTTTACCAGGAATATTTTTAAGTCCACAAGATGGCAGTATTACCTCAAAAAGTTAATGAAGTTAGTGATGAGCATGATTGCTTGGTTTTCCAGTACAAATAAAGAAGCTTTTGATGTAACTGAAAAACTCTTAGTCGCTGATCAAGTATGGAAGACAGTGCTATTGAAGGCAAGAAAGCATCTGAGGGGAAATTTGCTAATTTAGTAAATTATTAAGTAAAAATAGTAACCATGCCATGTTACAGGGGATCTTTCTACTTTTTTTCCTACTTTCTACTTTTATGAGAAAGAGGTAAAACATCAAGAAAACAATTCCATAAGATGCCCTAGGCCTTCACTGTATTTGTCCAGTATCCCGTATCACTCATGTTTATAGCATAGAAATAATGAGTTAATTAATGTTCAGTAATAATGACCTCAGTTACTGAGGCAGCATTAGATTATCTCATTTACGCAGAGAGGTAACACTTTAGAAAGATTTTCACAGGTTAAAATGAAAGTTTGGATTTAAAAAGTTAACCTTCAGTTATTCAGAATACCACCTTCTAAGCTGTGTCAGAGTTTCCTTATAGATCATTTTATGTAGAAATTAGGAAATTCGTTTCATTAATGATCTGAGGTATATATAAATTGATTTAGTGTTCCAGAGACAAAAGGAACTGTGACTACTTAATACTCTCTACCATAATTCTGATAATACATTGTATCTTATTCTAAGAAACACACACATTCTAAGTGTGTAATAATAAAAAGTAATTTCAAGTTCAGTCCATATTTACTCTTTCACTGTTTAATCCAAACACTCACAAAAATGATTCATTTTGAATTATTGAGGTAGTTACTATTTTGGATGCTGTATTTCAAAGTATAACTGTACACAACTTAATAATAAGAAATATGGATTCTTTTTTATTGAAGTAGATTGACATACAATGTTATGTAAGTTTCAGGTGCATAGCACAGTGATTTGCTAATTCTATAAATTACTCAAGGCTCACCACAATAAGTAAGGTCACCATCTGTCATCAGATATTATCACAGTGTTATTGACTATATTCTCTATGCTGTAGTTTCATCAAGTGACTTACTTATTTTACAACTGTAAGTTTCTATCTCTTAATCCCCTTCACCTATTTCGCCCATCCCACTCACCCACGTCCTGTCTGGCAACCATTAATTCTCTGTATTTAAGAGTTCATTTTGTTTGTTTGTTTGTTTGTTTGTTTGTGTATTTCTTTGTTTTTTGTTTTTTTTTTTTTTAGATTCCACATCTAAGTGAAATCCTTTGTATTTGTCTGTCTCTGTCTGACTTATTTCATTTAGCATTATCCCTACAAGTAACAAGGTTTCATTCCTTTTTATGGCTGAGTAATATTCCGTTATATATTCTGTTATATATATATATATATATATATATATACACACACACACACACACACACACACACATATATATATACCATATCTTCCAAGAAATATGGATTCTTACTAATGCTTTCGACGTTGTTGAACCTTAAAAACATTTTCATTGTGAGGTGCCTGGGTGGCTCAGTTGGTTGAGCATCCATCATCGGCTCAGGTCACGATCTCATAGTTCATGGGTTCGAGCCTTTCATCAGGCTCGGTGCTGACAGCTCAGGCCCCTCAACACCCTCTGATGTAAACAATTATAATCTCTATATTCTAACATTGTGTTAAGACAGAAATAGGAGAAAGGGAGAGAGAGGAGGAGAGAGAAAAATTGGTGGTGGTGGTGGCAGTTAAAAGTACTGCATTTTTAATCTTAAATTGGTGTGTGAGGAAGGAGGAGGATTGAAGAATAAAATGAGTACTATTACTATGTTAAAGCACTGCCAGATACTAAATGTACAATAGAGTCTCAGAAATTACACTAGAATGGCATTGGCAAGTGTAAGAAGACCTTTGAAGGAACAGAACAAGGGGCACCTTGGTGGCTCAGTCGGTTGAGGGTCTGACTTTGTCTCAGGTCATGATCTCATAGTTCATGGATTCGAGCCCCCCTTCAGGCTCTGTGCTGACAGCTCAGAGCCTGGAGCCTGCTTCAGATTCTGTGTCTCCCTCTCTCTCTGCCCCTCCACCATTCACACTCTGTCTCTCTCTGTCTCTCAAAACTAAATAAAAATGTTAAAAAAAATTAAAAAGAAAACATTTTCATTGCATCACAGATTACTCTGACCTAAGAGCAGAATCAGTATTTTGCTTTCTGGTCCTTCTCTTCACTTTCACGTTGTTTTCTTAAATCTAGTAGTTCCATATTAGCTGTAGTAACAGAAATTAAAGTGATGCTAACAAGTAAAAATCCACAGATTTTCAAACCCTACTCTTGACCATTACTTATACCTTTTATAATAGCTGGTAAGACCTAGCAGATTTATCTGATGTTAGATTATCTGTTTTGACTTTTTTTGAGTAGAAAGAATGGTCTAAATTAATGGGATTGTCAACTTTGTAATGGGAGTCTTCTGTGAAGGGATATTCTTGCTTTAAGAGAGGGAGCTATTTTACACAGACTAATATTGAGAATGTGGCTTGGTGTTTGTTCTACACTCTAAAACCAAGTTCTTTCCAGTATATTATTAAAAATTTGTTTTGCTCTAGGTTAGTGGGATTAGTTTATTCAATGTTATGATAGTTTATTCACTATAATGATTTTAAGGAATATTGTACTCCTTCATATTAGACTTTACCATAATGTTTGTAGAAGTTAATATTGAACTGACAACCATAAATTTTAGTTTGTTACGCAGGCTAAAAAGTGACTATTAAGAAGCTGGTATGAATTAACCAAAAGGAAAGTTACTTGGAGTAAATAGAAAAGTTGTGTTGTCAGAATTTGATTATGCCTCCATGCCAAAACTCACAGGAGTCTGATTTTTAAGAGACAGTTCTAAACTTGAAACAAGGGTTGTACTCAAATAATCCAAGTTCTCTTGTATTCATTTCTAAGGAGGTAGGCAATAGGACAGTAAAACTGACTTGGAATCAGTTTCATTTGTATCATGCTCCAAGCTATTCTCTTGTGCAGATGCTATCGTTATTGGCTCTAGTATCTAAGGAGGACAAAGTAATGAAGGAAAGTGGCAAGGTCATAGAGGTAGAAAAGGAGAAGCTTGCAAGAATAGAGAAGTAGGAGGTTATATTAGTCTTAGTTGAACATGACCCCTTGCTCCCTATCCTTGATGCTGATAGCTCTGTGAAGACAATTCACAGCACTGGGAGACTAAGAACATCATAACTGACTTTTCTCCTGGCTGACTGAAAATCCAGTTGATTAGTTTAAACTCAGAAGGAGGCTGTTGCAGTCCTTTTGACTATAGATGCTCTACATATAGGACTTCTTAAAGAAAGATTAAATGTGGGGAATCAGAGCAGTCCACCACATTTGGTTTCACCAGCCTTAGAATAAGAACAAGGACTTAGCACCAGGGGGAGAAAATGCAGACAAAAAGAAAAATGTAAGGAAAATACTAAAGGTGAAAAGACATTATTTGGAAAAAGATAACCCAAATGCAAACTCCAAAGGGAGAAGAAAGTTATCTTTGAAAAAACTTTGATATAGTTAGTTATGGCAGTTTGGATACATATTCAAAGATAATATGTTCACTCAATTTCTCTTTTTAAAACTAGCTTGCTTTCCTTACATGAAAAATTAATGCATAAAAGATCTTAGAGGTGTGGCAGATTACCTTTGGAAAGCATAGCTACATTCTAAAATATTATGTTGTGTTAAATAACATATGTTGAAGAATTCTTTTTTCTTTTTAATCTTGTGACATACTTGAAAGATAAGATGAAATCCTAAATTAGTTTTTTAGAAAATGTGATGTTTGGTCAGTAAAATGCATTTAATTTTTCTTAGTAAACATTTCATTCAGTAATCTTAGCATTTTTGCTTATCATGGGAATATGCCTTCTTCATGACCAAAACAAGATTTCTGTATTTTTTATGTCTCATTTGACACTGTTAGGTTATAAGTATGGTATATTTGGAGGGTTGTTGTATTTGCTTTGCAGATAATAGGTAGTAGATGGAAATTAGCTATATATACAGTGGAGATTTAAATCATAATGAAATAAAAAGTCAAAGTGGATAGAATGAATTAAAGGTTTAATAACTTTCAAAAAGTATAATTACATTTTCAAAATCCAGATTACATTAATTGTATAATGTGTAAGCACAAAGATACTCACAGTACTGATACCTTTTATTTTGCTTCGGAACCTTATTCTGAACATTTGGGAACAAGTAAATTATGATAAAATATCAAAATTGATGAGTTTTGCAGAGTGTGAAGAACCAGAGTAAATTAGGATTCTGCTCACTAAGTGCCTCAGAGCTTATTCCACCTGACTCATCAAATGAAAAATTCATCAATTAATCCTCTGACAATAACGATATATACACAAAAATCAATCTGGAATTGATTTTTTTTAGTCTGAACATGAAAACCAAGCCCTGACTTATACATAATGTGAAATTTCTCTTCATTTCGACTTTATTATTGAGTATAACAGCTGAAGTGTTCATATAATTATTTGTTCTAAGTCAACTACAAAAGTGTGATTGTTTGAGGAAGGGTGTATGTGCTATGGAGATGGTCTGAAGCACAACCTGAGTGAGCTAATAAAGTTGTCACATGCATGTAAGAATACAGCTGATAGGAATCCCTAGAAGGCAGCCAATAGAGAGGGATACCAATCACTAAACTCTGATGGGAGACCACCCAGGACAGTTAACAGTGAGCGGAGTACTAAGGAAGATCAAAGAAAGAGAAGAGTAACATACAATAACTCAGATCTCAGATACTGGTTAAAAAGAACTTTGTTAGGCGTGTGATTTCTATGAACTATATTTGGGTGGGGTGGAGGGCAACTAACTCAGTAAACTATAAAAAGGCAAATCTTTTCCTTGTGTTAGCTTGTTTTGTCTCATCTACTTTATAGATATAAATGTTTCAGAATGCATTAAACATTCAAATGATCTTTTTTCTTTAATTCAGTAATTCTGTGTAGTTCCTCAAGATTTCCAAAGAAGTCTTCCTTGAAGGTCTTTTCTAGTTAAGTTTTTCTTTCACGAGGTCAGTAGCACAATAACATACACAAATATTTCGAGAGTAATCCAAGCCAAATAATAGTGTGTGGGTTTTGTTTTTTTTTTTGGATTAAAGAAATCCTGGTAAAAAATGTATTCAGATATATTATAACAAAGGAAAGGAGTTGGAAGGGTTGGATTTAAATTTACAGTATTCTGAGTCTTTTTACCTTCAAATTAGGTAGTTCCAAAAGCTATTATTATTGCTGCCAGATTCTTAATTTCCATAATGCAAATTCTATTTTCAATCTTATCAGTCTACATAGGAAAGTTTTCTGTATTTCTACAAAGAACTTAATATTTCTCTAAATGCTGTGAATCAGCACACTATAACAAAAAGAAATGTACTCTTCTGATATATAATAATGTTAAACAAAAACGAGAAGATTCAAAGGAAATGTTAAGCTAGAAAACTCTGTCAATATTACTTATCTCACATGTAGTAAATTCTGATGACTGTCTTTTGAATGTGGATTCTTGTAGGAAATGAACATTAAACTGTTTTTATGTTTTATAGATGTTAAAAAAAAGCTGAATACATATGATTCTGAAGCTATTAGAATTTTTTCCCCTGTCACAATAGCAGTAAGAAAATTGCAATAGAAATGTCTTCTTGAGAGCATAACATATGAAATAATGTGTTTTTTCCCTGTAGTTTAAAATGTTAACTTGTATTTTAGGTCTCATTCTTTGCATATGCCTTGACAATTATGATTGCTTGATTAAAGAAAGAGCTTTTGTGCTAGTTACATGTCACAATACCAAATGCATTATATTTGAGCAGTATTTATAATGTTCTATTTCTGATCAGGTCAGATATGTCTAGTGAAAAACTGAAGTAGGATAATATATATTAAGATCTTTTATCATTAAAACATTTGTGGCTTTTTGTTTGTTTCTTGCTCTATTTTCAAAAACATCTAGAGACATGCTTATTTTTAACTAAGTAAATATACCCAATAAAGTACTCTTTATATATTAGTTTGAAATATCTTAATTACTTTAGAAGTAATTTTCCTGAACATTTTTAGAATCATGCTCTAAAGAACGTATATCATTGAATGTTTAAAAAGCATTTATTTATACTTTTTTCAGCATTTTGGCCTTTATAGTCTTTCATATCAGATTCATTTTTTAAGCCTGTAAAGGATTACATATTTATATAATTGATACTCCCGGGAAATATACTTTGGCACAAAATAGATAATAAGCAATAACTTTTAAGTAATGTCCGTTTATTTGCTGCTCTGTATGTCTTCTATAATGCTGTCTTTTGTTTTATCATTCGTTTTCGTTGGAGATAAATATTTAATAAATGCATGAAATCAGTAATATTTATCTCTAGCTAGAGAATAAATGTAACTATTTGCTGTCAGCTTTGTTATTGTAGTTAACAAATATTTGAATGTATTTAAAAGTAAACAAGTCAGACGTTCTGATAATTCATTTAGTGAATACTTGTTCTCTTTACAGCAATTTTTTAAACATTGGGTTTGAATAGCTAGAGTTAGTAATTTTTTAAGCATAGAAAAGTATCTTCCTCTGCGAAAAATTTAAAGACCTTTTATAAGACCAAAAAAATGTCCCATAGATAATTATCTACTTTCCAGTAGAAAAAGAACTACATTGGTTTTGTTCTTGGTTCTATATTTTTTAATTTGAGTGGAGTGGCCCAGTTGTATTTTTAGCCATTTATTCTACAGGAAAAAAAGAAAGAAAATATGCCTAGGGAAAAAAAAAAAAAAAACCCAAACCTTAAATATCTTCAGTTCGGGTTGTTTTAGGCTTTTGTGAATAGTGTGTGTGTGTGTGTGTGTGTGTGTGTGTGCGCGCGCGTGTGCGTGTTCTACCTCCTATAGTTTTTACTTAAGCAGTCTATTTTAAAATATTAGACTAGACTATAATTTATGGGCAGCAGGGGGCAGAGGTGGTCATGGGGAAGTAAAAATATATGTGATTGAGCTCAAGAAGAACTTGATCTTAGGAAACATTTTTATAGTCTCTGGATATAATACTTTTGCTTAGGGGCTTCAGGAATTTATAAATTTTTCATTTTTCAAGATTATTCATTTTAACCTTGGTTAATCATGGTTCATTCATAATATAAAAATAATTGACAAGTGAATCATGCCTCTTAAGCCAATTTCATTTATTTAATATAGCTATTACTTAAAATATAACTTTTCTATATACTCTTTGTTTCACATTATTTATCTTTTAAAATCACAAACTGGTATCCTCCATTAAAGTGGCGCTTAGGAAGGAGAAACATACTGGCATGCCCAATAAATATTTTGCATGGCAAATAATTTCCTATGATATATAATTAAATAATGGTTTATCACAATATTCAATTATTTTGTTATATAATTAAAATATGTTTGAAAATTTGAAGGTATACTTGTTATGTGCAATTTCTCTATCAGAGTAACTATCTTTTATTAAATCTCTCAAAAAGCTTTTGTTTTAGCATTTGGCCAGGAAAAATTCTCAAATTCTTAAGTTTGAAGCTTAGGGTTTATTTTGCTCATTTTAGCAGCATTCTTAGGAGACAAATTCTGAACATTTTCACTCATTTTTGATACAGTAGCTGTTCCATTTTAAAAAATTGGAATAAAGTTGGCTTTTTAGAAAGATAACCTTACTGAGTTTGAAGATGATTCTGTTAAGTGAGATGACACCTCACATTCCTTAGAAATGCGATTCTACTACTTTTGCTTGATCATCTCCCTCCCTTAAACTGGGATTTATTAGGTAATATGCTCTTACTTTATTAATGTTCAGTACAATATAGAATAGTTCTGTTTAGAACTGCTTATAAAATTTACTTAAAAAAAAGCCTTATCATTAAATTCTAACAGAAAAAAGGTAGTAAGGTTAATACCTGGTAGTGTTATTGAATACTCTTTAGCCAGATACCTCAAAGCTGCATATTCAAAGCAGCATACTTAGAAAAATGGTTTAATTTAATTAAAATTTCAGTAAAGTGTAAAATATTTTTGTATTATGACTTTATTGTATCAAATGATATTAAGTTATCAAATATGATGAATTTTCTTGAAATGATGTTTGTATCTCATACCTTTAATATAACAATATATTTTGTATGTGTCATCTAAAATATAGTATGTAGCCATTTACTAATATTTTTTATTATAGTTTAACATATCTTATTTGGAGAATGACTACAACAGTAAAATAATTGGGCTAAGTTCCCAGTATAGATATTATTCTTAATGTTCTCTTTTCTTATGCAACTTAAATTTTCTTTTCCATTGATTTATATTCATCAGAACATCTACTGAGTGCTTGCTTTGTGCATAGCATCCTTCTAGAGTCCCCATAAGTTGTTTTAAAATTTGGTTCAGGTAAATGGGAGTAATGTATTTTAACTCTTCTGTTGAATATATGGTGATAGGGTATACTCAGCCAGTAAGACAGATTCACGCCTGTTCAACTTTTTGCCTTTTTAAAAATTCTCATTTTTGTTTTCTTTCAATTGTTTACCATATTTAAGAAGAAATTTTTAAATGACTATTTTAATTTGATTGTAAATAAAATATTAAAACATAAGAGAATTACAGCATGCATTTAAAATTGACTGAGATGCATATTTCTTCCTAAGCATTCTATTTGAAGACAACTTATATCAATAAAGGAAAATATAAACTGCATCTTTTTTTTTTTTTTTCCCCAGCACAATCAGCAGGTTTAATGTTACTTGTAAGGATGTGAAAAGGAAATTTTTTTCTTAAAAACAATTTAACACAGTCTTGACTTTGTCAGTAACCAGACATGTTGAAACTACAAATAAAATTCTGGTATAAATAACAGTCTGTTTTATCTAGAGAATATTAAATAATTCATTTACATAGTTTTGGAATTGCAGGAGTCTGCACTTCATCTTTGTGAACCAAAAATCCTAAATGCCATTATTGTCCTATTAGATGCTGCAGTCTCAGAAAGAATACTGGAGTATTTTGAACATTATACTACTAGAGTTGAAATTGAGTGTGGGAATTATAGTTGGGGGATGTTGCTTCGAAAATAAACATTAGCATCTGAAAATAACAATTCTTAAGTATAATTGATTGAAGTGATAGAAAATTTTTTCATTTATCCTAAAGCCTTTTTTTTTTAAGTATGTAGATTTTTTGGATTTTGTTTATATACTCATAATATGTTATGAGTTACAGAATCAAAATTAATCATTCACTTGAGTATCTCTTATTAGGAATGCTTTCACAGCAGGGAAGCTTACGAGGACCTCTCCTTTATTAGTCTGACTCTGGCTGACTCCCAGAATTGTTGGCACAAAGTTAAGCAGCAGATTCTGTGCATTCGCTAAACACAGTAATATTGCAAACCATACTTTGACTTTGGAGTTATACTTAGATTGTGTGTGTTTGCATTTGTGTGCATGTGTACTCACATGTGTCTATATACATTAGAGAGAGGGAGAAAACAATTGCCCCAAATCTGTTGAAATAAAATATTAGTATTCACTGATAGTTGACAAGGGCAGCTAGGGAAAAATAACTACTATAAGTATTTGCAAGGATAGGTAAAGCATTTCATAGGGCTCCTCTTACATCCTGAAGATCCATTTTTCCCCCAAAATACCTGATCTATGCTTAGATTGCTGGTTTACTAAAAATAATTTGTTTCATCAATTAGCAAATTTACCATAGTCTTATTGGATTAGTAAGAAATAGAGTACCAAGTTATCTATTCAGTTATTGCATTATCTAATATAATTAAATATTAATATAGTGAAATGTAAATAATTTCAAGGTGTTTACATTTCAGATTAACATTAGCATATCCTAAAGCTTTTTTATGTAATTTTGATAATTTGACCTTTTGTTAGGATAAAAACTAGCATTTTATGGCATTTGACACTTGTGTCAAATGTTTTCCCTCATTTTTTTTTTTTTTAATTTAAGATAAGGCATTACTTGTCATCATTCCTATTACGCAGTTGTGGAAATTGAGGGTTGGGGTGTTTTGAGGAATTTGTCCAAGATATCATAGCTAGTAAAAGGCCAAGATAAAAGTAGAAACCAAATCTTCTGAATGCAAATTCAATTCATCCCCTTTCAACCATCTCATAGCCTCTTCTCTTTATGTTGATAATTAAAAAAAAAAAAAATCATTGGTGGTTTGGTGGTTCAAAAATGGAAAGAGAAAAAACAAATGCAAAATTTTTGTAGAAAATCAAGTGGAATATTTCGTTCTAGTTATGACTTTATAATCTAAGCTTTGTTGGTTCCAGTAGCAAACATCTATCTGACCACCCTTTAATAGAGAAAATATGAAATGTGAAACAGAAAAGGCTTGCCATGTCAGCTCCTTCCTGTGTTGGCTATCTTTTACTATTTTCTTTTCATATAAATAATATAATAATGAATCATAGTGTTATACAAGGCCTTTTTAATTCAAGTGATTCGGGTAGCCTCAAGGAATATGGCATTTGGCAATATTTTAGCATTTTAAAAAGTACTGTTTCCTTTTATTCTGAAGTCTGTCAGTAAAAGAGTATCAAGATATATTATGTATATTTTTAGGGTGCTTGCAAAAGATTTTACTTGGATTTTGCAGAAGATAACCAGTATTTCTTTTGAAATCTACAAGGAAGGCATTGAATTTGTTTAACCAGGATAACTGAGAGAAGTAATGGTATTAGGTTTGGGGTACTGCTGAACCAAGAGATTGAAATTTACAATGAACTTTACTGAGTTTGAGAAGGAATAGAAGAGAACCCCTTTTATGCAAACAGAGACAATCACCTAATCTTTAACCCAAGATTGTTGGTATAGTCTGACCTGATACATTTAGTTGTTGAGGCCTCTGTTTCTGCCTCACTCATTCAAGACTTTGACTCCACTGAAAAATCTTATCAGGTGTATAGCAACCTACCTGCATAAATGAGAGTTTCTTCTTGACATTCAGAGATTTTTTTTGTTGTAGTTCCACATTTTTATTTAAATCACAGTTCGTTAACATACAGTGTAATATTAGTTTCACATGTAGAATTTAGTGACTTGTCACTTACATTAACATTCAGAGATTTTGAACTTTACTTTTAGAGTATGCCTAAAACAGATTGTTATATTTTACAACTTTGGGTCTCCCCAAGTGGGATTGAGATGAAAACTAAATTTGGAGAATATATTTCATTCTTCACCAGTTAAATATTTTTGTAAATATCTGCATACACAATGCATTTGTAAATGTCTGCACTATACATATGATCCATGTATTTTTAAGACTTAATCAAGAGTACGAAGTAAGGCCTTTAGTTATACACAAAGAGATAAAATTTTAAATGTAAGCAGTCTCATTTTCAATCATCAAAAATTCATAAATTTTAGACCATTTCTTAACTATAGTTGTACTTGCCATGTGCCTTAAAGGGAACAACTCTAAAACATTACACAGAACTTGAATACTGTTCCACAATAAATATCATCACCTGAGAAAAATAAAACCTTTCCGTAACCTTTCAGTAGGACCAAAGAATTGTCTCCCTAATCCAATCAAGTCTTCTTAAGAGATAGCCAGTGTGATCATCTGGTGTTAATTGAAAGATACAGTTTGTTCCCTGGCCAGACCATGATTTTAGAGCATAGTTGTTACTTGTATAGTGCCTGGTGCAAGGGCGTAATCTGCACTGTACATGTTACCATTAGCCATTAGTCCTGACATGAATCACTGTGATGTTTAGCAACTGCTTTTCCCCTTAGTCTACAGAGTAGTGCAATAGTCTGGCTGTCACCCACATATTTTTCCTTTCCTTCCTTACACATACTTTTTACTCTGCCATGAGTTAGAACTTTTTTTGAAAAATCTTTTTCAACCTGTACATCCCAAGTGTCCATCCATCTGATCTAAAAACACTCATTAAACAGCCATGCAGGACAAAACAACAGCTGATAAAACTATGCAGGAATTGTGCTTGAGAAAGGAAGTGGTTAAGTGTTCTTCACTATTTTTGGTGTTCACTTTATTAATTTGAAATGATTGAGCTAACCATATCAGAAGTTGTACTGATTTATATACCAACTCTTATCAAGCCAGTGCTTTTTAAAATCTGCTATTTGGATAGGACTATATATACCCTGATGTACAGAATTCTCAGTTTAATAGTTGATACTTGATTTTTTTTGTACATTATGCTCCTTTGAATCATTTATACTCTTTGCCATTGTTAGTTCTTCTTCTTTCTGTATAACTTTTAGCAGAAAACCAATAACTGAAACGTTATTGCCACCATATTTATTGAAAAATACATAGGGAGATTAACTAATTTTAGCAGGTTCTCTTTTGAAACTGCATATTATCCGGTTTTCTGTCATGTGTGAGTATGTGTTTTTATGTATATCTGACTCTAGTTCTTATAAGCTGTTAAGGCAGTTTAAATATTTTAAAATACTTTGTGGAAGAGAATCCTGGGTAGTTTAGCAGTTTTAGTAGCAAAGTTTTCTCTATCTGGTAATCTTAAACAATCTGCTAATTGTATATAGTAAAACTATAGGAGACATAAGTAAAATGTCCAATTCTTTGTGGACTAGTTCACAAAGTAGGAAATTACTCAAATATTCAAGTGCCTTTGCTGGTGTTTAAAGAACAATTTGAGCATGTGAGAATACTCCCGCTGTGGCACAATTACTGGGCATCGCTTTGACCATACATCTGACCATCTTATAATTTATAAATACTGTTTAGACCATCTATAATTCTTAACATGTATGTAAAAGAGAATTCACTCCTACTAAGTGGCTCATAAGAATAATAGGGGCAGGTGTACAACAGAGATCTTGCCTGGCCAGCACTTGTGTGGGAACAGCCTTTTAACTCCTTTTGAAGGCCACACGTTTGAGCCTGAATGTGGTGGAGTGACATCTGCAAGATTGGGCAGGTGGTGAAGCTGATGCTTCTAGCTGCATGCCAAATAATGGCTCTTCTTAATAGCTTGGGTGGACACCCAATTGAGGTGTCTTTGTGGAAATGAAGAAAAGAGTAGCTAATCATATATTTGAAGAGACTTGTACGAGCCACATCTAAAAGAAAAATGATCTTTTTATGAAATGGCATCTGATACTCTTAACTAATCTGCTGCTCTCCTGATGCTGCTTTCTTCACCCAACTTTTTCTCAACAGACTTTGCAGAATATATTTAGATTTCAAACTCCTAGCCTTCCATTCTTTTTATGGCCTATGTAGGCTGTCAACAAACCTCTTGTACACAAATTCTGCTCTAATTTGATATGAGAAAGCATGTAACCATGGAAACGTTCTTTGTACCCTATCTCAAGCCCTGGATGCTTTATTTACCCTTCATAGAGTAGAACAAATAATCTACATACTTACTATTCACTTCTTTTTTTTTTTTTTTTTTTTACTATTTCCCAGATAAATGGCAAATATATGACTAAAATATTTCTACACAAAGGTAATATTTTTAATCAGACAGGTGTTACTAGTCTGACTTTATGTGGATTAAAAAGATGAATTACATTTAGAGTGGCCTTTCTCTTACCATAGTAATTATGTCTATGGTTTACAGGAATATTTTGATGATGATTTATTTAGAATATCTTTTACTTGAATACTATAGGAATGCCCATAAACCAAAAAAAACTAGAATTTTTTTCTCCCTCCCACCCCCAAAAATTAGAATTTTATCGAACTCCTTATATATACTATTATGATAATGTATATGTAGCTCTTATATTTAGTGTCTTATCTACTATCTGCTACATTTGAAGTTCAGCAGACTGCCATTTCTCCTTTCCTGTGAATGATTCTAGATTAGCTACTTTTATAAATATGTTTCAGATTGACACAAAAGTTAACACTATTAACTAATCTTGTTAAATTTCCATATATTTTGTTATTCCAAGTATCCTTTAACTTTCAGGAATTGTCATCTGTTGTATGGTCATCCTGTTTTGTTCTTATCATCAGAGGTCCTGTTCCCTGAGAACTATTAAGCAGGCACAGCTCTTTTCAGAAAACTACCTGATTATATGTTAGAATTATAGAAAACCTGTCCTACTCATATGCCAACTACCAGCAGAGTGAATGTCTCTTAATTCTTTATATTTTACACATTCGTGCTTGAACATGTAACAAACTCAGAAGTTCCTAGTCATGGACAATGCCTTTGAACTTCTGAAAGACTATTGCAGTTCATAACGTTTTATAAGCATCTTTTACAATTTTTGAAATAGTTTAGAGTTCTACAAGTGATTATTTGTGAATTTGCAGTAGATCCTTATATTATTAGATGGCATCTTAACAACCAGACAAAGAATGACTGTTAGTGGAGTTTATTAGCTTTATTAGGTCATATACTAATTTTCATGGGGTATCCTTCTGTTCAGCCATATGCTGATTTTGCTGTCTAAATGCATACCCCTCCACTCTGTATAAACATTCTCAGGTTTCCCTGAAGATGCATATTTTGCCTTATTTCATCCTCAATTTGTAGACTCATTCTTGCAATCATCTTAGGTTTATAAAATTTCACCTTTTCTTTTTTACTGTACACTTTTTAAAATTCATTTTTGATTATTACATATTCAGAATGAAACAAAAGGAAATAATTATTGTGTTTTCAGATGTGGTTGCAGATTTCTATAAGGTCAACTAGCAGTCTTTTTTTTTTTTTTTTTTTTAAACCTCTCACTGAGCAGAGCCTACTATCTTGCATCAGGTTAGAGGAAGAATGGGGTAAGAACCAGCCCTATTGAAGTTATAGGTTGAAGATAGAAGCTAACCCAGAGAAAATGCCAGAAGTTTTGGAATATCAGATAAGCAAGGAGTACTTCTCAGACCATTTGAATGCTGATCAGTTTCAGGTCATGTGATTAATCCTTCCATTGCCATGTGATGTTTTATCCTACAGTAAGACACCAACCCCCAGAATTTCATAATTGAAACCAGCCGTTAAAGACATGATTTCATTTTAGATACTATTTCTGTTTCTCTTCCCAATTTTTACTGATTTATTTTAGTCTTATGGCTTATAAACTATATGAATATTGTTTGAACTACATTGTTAAAAAATGCTTAGTTCTTTCACTCCAAATTTTAGCATGAGTTGTGACCTAACCTTCGAAACCACTAGGTACTATTTAATTTTTATTATACAATAGGAGCCTATATTACATTCTAATCTTTGAATTTTAAGTTTATTATTTACTTTTTATTTGCACCTTTTGACTCTATTAGATAATATCTGAGTAAATGCTCTGCTCAAATAAAAAAGGCACAGAATAGCATTTTTTGAAAATAGTACTCTTTGGAAAAAAGCAATTCTTGTGATTTTATTTTCAAGCTTAGTACCATGTTCCATATGTAGTAGCTATTCAGAAACTACTTGAGTAATTGATTTATGGGTCCCTGGAAAAAATGTTCATATTGGTTTGTTTTCTTAAATCACTAAATGTATATCATCAACTGTCCAGCGTTCATTAAGTAATGGCATTATGCTTTTGTCAATACTTCTATTCTCACTTGAATGGTTTCTTTCCATGAGAGCCAATTAGTATATCTAAACAGTATTTGTTAAATATAGAAAAATATTTGTGCTAATATTTTTTCTTTTTCCCCAAAGTAGTTTTGTTGTTTTCAAGTACTCCTTGAAGCAAGTTAAGAATTACAGCCATGTCATTAAGGCTGAAACTATTAGTACTGGCAAAATCTATGTGATAGTTAACTCACCATTTCTTTTAAACCTAATAATAATAATGTAATTAAACGATCCTAATCATCCATTGATATGAGCGCATTTCAGTCCATGTGGTCACAGCTCAAATGTAAAAGAAGCTATTGTCCTGATTTCTCAATTAACCTTATAGAGCTTTCTTAAGTTGATCATGGCCCTCTTCTGTTACCTTCTGTTCCCCAACTCCTATCCGTCACCTTGTGTCTCTTCCTTCAAATACAGACTAAAAGCAAAGGAACTTGTCTGCTGGTAACAGTATTCTGCTTTCAAATTCAACCCAGGAAAATAAGGATGAAATAACAAAAACATCTTTGTAGAAGCCTAAACCCTTGCTACTTTGTTCTTCCATGAATCTAGAGGGAGGCTTTATCACCATAACTAAAAATCTTTTTCAGAGTTTTTCCTATTTTAGGGATCTTTTTAAAAGGCTTGACACAAAACACCTGCAACACGTCATGCATGTGACATTCTAGCAATGTGAGAGAGTTTGTAGGTAAATAGTTGTTTCTATGTGAGCTACATTTGATCTGAATGGATGCTGAAGTGTTTCTAATTTCCTCTTTAAAAGTATATCTGACCTCTAGGGGTGACATATGGTCATTACAAAACTAATACCAGAAGTGCCATCAATCTATGTGTGCTATCATATAAAATGATATTTATCACTTGAAAATTTAAAAGCAGCAAAAGACCTCATAATTAAAATCAAGAATCACTTATCACAAACTAAAAATAATAAACATTACATGGTATATATAGCATATTGGTTAATGGTGTGAGCTCCAGAGTCAGAATGGACTCTGATCCCAGTTCTACTGCTTACTTGCTATCTTATTCCTTAATAGCTATAAGCTAAGGATACTAACGGTGTCTCTACCTTGCAGGGTTTCAGGAGCGATTAAATGAGATGATGCATGTAACGTGCTTAATGTAGTTGTCACATAGCGAGCACTCAATAAATGTTGGCTATTACTTACAATTTTCATTCTTGAGCCATGTGTTAGACTTTCTAAGAGCTATATGGTTGCTTTCAGCATTTTGTGTGTGTGTGTGTGTGTGTGTGTGTGTGTGTGCATGTGTGTGGTTGAAATTGACTCAGAAGGAATACAACCAAATGGATATCTTTTTCTTAGCCATTTGCTTGATTTAGGGCTTTACTTACTGTACGTATGTGGACCTGTGGTCATTTTCATTCTGCATAATGAAGGAGGTGTATCACTATTTAGAGCTGCCATTACACAAGAATAAGGGAAGTCCCTAAAAAGAGAGAATGCAAGATGAGAATGAAAAGGAATGGGGGTAAGAAGTAGATAAAACAAAAGAAGACAGAGAAGGAAAGGTGCATGTGAGGAGGAGGCAAGTAGAATTCACATATGTCCCCTGTGTTGTGGGGAAGGAAAAGAGTCCTGCTTAACATTAAAAACTCTGGGAACTTTTTAATAAATAACTTACAGTTAAAAAAAAAAAGGAAAGAAAATCCATGAAGATCATAAAGACGCATAAAAATGATAAGGGCAATAAGAATATACTCAAATAATAAATCATAATATATCTCATTTTGGACATACTAGTACTCATCTTGTGATGAGAATTTAAAAGTTATCAGAAGGCAGAGAGGAAGATGGGTGTCCATCATTGGGAGACACGGATTCCACAGCATTATACCCAAATCACTGAAGCTTCCTAACTGCTACAAAGACCCTGGACTTGCAGATTAACTTTAATCTGTGAATGTGGTGCAGCAAAGGATTAGGGTATGGAGAAGAGATAATTTTCTCCAATCTGAAGTTACAAAGAAGGAAATTCTACATATCCCTGGTACCCACTGAATCTTCCTTAGGTCAAAAAAATGCCTTCTACATTTACCTGTATTGTCTTTTCTTGACTCTATAATTAGGACTTTTGAATTTCCAGTGGTAGTAAGCAAGTTGATAAATATGGTAGAATATGCAGAAAAGCAAGTGCCTTTGCCTCAAATATTTTTAGCATGGGGATCTGGCAGAAACTGAACAAAAGGGTCTCTACAGAATCTGTGATCTTTTTGAATAAAATAAGAAGATAATATTCTATTTTAATATGTAATTACCCTTATTTTCCTCTAAACTAGCTTGCCATCCTTTGTGTGAATTTTTGTAATTTTAACGTATATCATGTTAAGTTTAAACTGGTTAGAATAAAAGTGCTTTAGCAAATGACTCTTTGTAGTCTCTTTGGCCTTTTTCTACTTATTGGGAACATCATTTCTTTTTCTTTATAGGGAAAGAAGTGAAAGTAGGGAAATGAAAAGTATAATTGTATTTTCTTCTATAGCCTTCCTTTGTTTTTAGTCATTTTCTCTCATATAAACTCTACCCTATAAATTATATCATGTTAAGCTCCAACTTTAGAAAGACCAGAATCTTACCTATAAACAGTTTAAGGAAATATATTTTACTCCAAACTCACTTTTATTAATAAGCCTTTTGATGTAGAGGACTAGTAGTTCCTTTTGGGGAGGCTCTGGATCACACAAAGCATAGAGGGGCAGTTTGCTTTTATTAAAGACAAGACCTTTTTGTTTGATTTGTTTTTGATCCAGATTATTAGGGACATTGCTGCCCATTGATATTTGGAAGGAAATGAAATGATTTCACCTGAGTTCCATGACTGGGTTTTTCACACTAAATGATCCTGCCATTTATGTGCCTACTTCTACTCTGCTTTATGTGTTATGGACTTGATAGAAGATGGAAAGGGCTTTGAAGGATGCATGCCCTCAAAGACTGATAATCTGATGCTCTAACCACTTCTTGAAATTGTACTTAATTAGCATTCTGTAGAATATGAAAGTTTGTACTTCCTGCACAAGGTGGTAACTTAGCTTTTTCATCACTTAACTGTAGTGTTCAATTTAAGGGGAAAAGAACAGGAGCAATATGTTGTAGTAGTTACAGAAACCTGCCATCATATTGCCTATTGAGTTCACTTCTCATTTTGCGCTGGGAACCATGAATAGTTGAGACTACATTTGAAGAAAATGTTAAAATTTAAACTCATTGCAGTACTCGTTAATATAATTCTGTCTCCCTTTGTCTTAAATGAGTCACCTTATTCTGAAATTATTACAATTGTTATTAACATAGCATGGTAGTATCTGTTCTGTTTTCATCTTGAAAGTTATGACAGTGGAGTTTTTTACTTAGACAGGTTCGACTTTTTTAGAGTAGCTGTAATCATGTCTTCTCCAGTCATTATTTAAGTAAATTTCTTAAGCATAGATTTCTTATTGAATAGTATGGATATTATGGAATATTCTTTAAATATTTTAAACATTTTTCCTTCACAAAAAGATGTTGAGAAAATATTGATTAGTCCTATTTTGCATTTGCTAATTCTATTTTGTGATCTTCTATAGGTTTCTTTTCTTCTTGGTAACAATTATGGATTTAAAACTTTACTATTCATTAGTTATTCAAATTTTAAAATAAACTGTTCGCCTTTAAAATAAAGAGTGATTTATAAATTTGTTATAATTTAGTGTTAACAGAATAGTTTAATCTTTGCACCAAATTTTGTGGGAACTAGTGTTTTCTCCATATTTTATAGGGAAAGAAATGTAATCTCTCTACATCTTAGTTATATCATTATTGCTTTGTTCAGTGATTTCTGTGACTGCTAATTAGTTATTTTAGTGAATGGTGTATGCTCCTGGTTGCAGTTTTGTATAAAAGCACATCATGATACAATATGCAAATTTAACTTACAAAATTATTATTATTTACTTTATGGATTTAGTGCTCTAATGTTTTCGTGTGTCTGTTGAAATTTACAAAGTATGAAGTTCAGTGCAAATATTTAAGCAAGTATTATAGAGTCACAGTGGCAGTAATAAATTCTAGTTCAAAATTTGGACAAATTAAAATACTTCTAAATAACTATTGAGTTAACTGAAGTCTTTACAATAATCGATAAAGCCATTCATATTTCTGTAATTCAGAATGTTCAAGTTCTTTTCAAATGCGGACTGCTTTTCCTTATTTTACCCTTCTATTGATATCCACTTGGAAGACTTAGAAAGCAGAAAACATCTCTTACATATCCATGATCAAAAATGAACGCCTGATGGCCTGAAGGTTGAAATAATTATCTCTGGTGGCCGTGCAGATCTCAATGTCAAAGCTAAGAACCACAGGGCAGCTGAATTAAAGCATGAAAACTGGCATGAGCACAGACAACTGCTTGAGGCTCTTTATTACTGTTTGATACAGCAGCCCTTTGTTGAGAATCTTGTTTTTTTGGTTCGAAAGCAACTGTGTGTGTCTAATCTTGCATTTGCCTTTATCATCAATTCCATTCCTGTGATATTTACAAAACTAAGCAACATCACATGTATTTATCCTGATTTTTGAATTAGTGTTTCTGAAGCTTTCTGCTAATCTGCAGATAGGTGGCACCGTTCATACAGATTGAAAAAGCAGTGCTTTCCCTGTTCACACTATTCCATGCTGTAAATTAACCTGTCACTTTATTATTTGACAAGATCTTCATTTTTATTCATCAGGACTTGGGCCAGGATGGGTGCATTTATGGCCATTTGCTTTGCACGGCTCTCAGCTGAGTTTGTAGGTATTGTAAGTGAGATCCATTATCCCTGTTACAAGTGCACACAATGCAGATGCTGATCTGCGATGATGATGAGAAACCAAAGTCAGTAAAGACCACATAAGCCACCCTTGATGAAAAGATAAATGAATGCATAAATAACATTGTGCTCTGCTGTGTTTGCGGAGATCAAGGATAGATTTTGAAGGTTTTGAGAGATCAGACGTACAGAACCTGGAGAAATTCATCCTCCTTCACTTTGCATTCAGCAAGCATTTCACTGTGTACAGAGAAGCTGAGAGACATTTTAATACATTACTGGAAGCTCAAAAATGTTTGGGCACTTCTTTATTTTTATTAATGTTAAAAAACAGCCCACAAAGAAATGGCAGAGGCTTGAGAGTCAATAAGAATTTAACATGCTATGAAGAAAGCCCTGCTTGCTTTAGACAATTCCTAACTTAGTTCTTTATGTAAATACACTCGTGTCTATTGTGTTCTAATTATAAATGTAATTATGGAGATGAATTAGTAAATTATGTTTGTAATTGTATTCGTAAAGATTAATGACATTTAAACAGACATATGCATGATACCATAAGATATGTATTTAGTGGATGCACTTCGACTTTATACAACAGGTGTATTTTAAGATAGTCTATAAAAATAATTTAGCTAATTGAGTACATTTTTTAAAAATTGGCAGTACAGCAGCACGCATGTGAATCTGCACACAAGAATCACGTGTCTGTCTATGCATTGTCCTGAAACACATATTTTGAAAAAGTTCAGCTGCAGAGTACCTGTAAGAAGTAAGAATCTTGGACAACAGCCTCTGATGATGATGTCTGTAAGTTTGAGAGGGATAATTGTGCTGCCCTGTGATTAAAAAAGGATAGTTGGCCGAAAATAGCCCAAACTGTATGATACAGTTGTTGTATTTTACTGGTTTAGGAGATTTTTTTTTCCCTCTCTTCTTGTGTCAAAAGATACTTTCATATGGCCTCCTTTGGCTAAACGGCATGTTAGGATTGAAGTATGTTATATGAAGAAAAGAGGATCTGACAATGACTATGGCCTAATGTTATATTTTCTTTAATAAGTATTCATTACATACTTTTGTTTTAGTCCTAATGCCTACCTAATTATTATAATCATTTACTGCATTGTTTAAAAGAGCATTTGAACAACTGAATGATAGTTCTGTAGTGGCAAATAGCATGTGAAATTTATTCTACTTTTATTTTGTTCTATATGTGTGGTAGATAATAACATGGCATTCATTTAACCATTACTGGACACCCGGTGACTAGTCGTATTTTCTGTCAAAAGACTGTTTGCAGTTAATGTTAGCAAACCCACCACAGTCTGCCAGTGTAAGCAGATTATCAGTAATTGTATGTGTGTATGCATTTTGGGGGAGGGTAGGGGGCAACATTTTCTTCAGGTCTGAATAAGATATAGATTCCTGCTGGCTGTTTTGTATTTCATCATAAAGCCTGTGAGG